>NW_011887793.1:223123-264586 GCF_000806365.1 Fopius arisanus | reverse complement strand
GAACCAGGGAGATACTGGACACCAGGGAGCAAGACAGACATTGGAAACAGAGGAATCAGGGAACTCCGGGAAACTACGGGGACTGAGGACTAAGGAAAAGGGATAATTCGGATTGGAAAAGTTTGGGAAAAACATCGAGACATTTGACGACGGGAAAAATCGAGTTAATAAGAAAAGGGAAAGAATTATTAATTTGCTAACGCGTTGAACCTAAGCTCTAATCTTCCATAAATTAAACTCTGGACACTGAGCAACGGGCACCACAAGATTAACTTAGGGGAAAGAAATTTCTAAACGTTTGAGTTCGTTACAAAGGTTTAGATGTTTTACACCAATAAGTTCTTTATGAAATTATCACACGGAAATATCGGATTTTCAAACGTGTAAAATGGAGCAGAAACAACAGCGCGAAACAACAGGCGAAAATGTATTTCATTACTGTAAAAGCTTCAATATTCATCAAAGTGATTCCCCATTATGAGTAAGCCATGTCTCATTCAAGTCCCGATAGGTTTCCTGATATTTCCATTTTGCAATTAATCATCCAGCCATTTACAAAATAACCGGGTGATTAAATGTGTCATATTTTTCTCTTATTTTATACCACTGATTTCTTAGTTCCAATAATTATGTACATGCTCATTGAAATGTACAAATAAAAGGCCAAATCAGGATTGAATTCCTTTTTCTTTCAATATTGAAAATGGAAATAGTCGGGAGTGCTGCCAGTATAAAGCACAGTCTCCTTACTGATTATTGGAGAAGAAACAAACCTTTGTGTGAATGCCTGCAAACAATCATAGAGAGATAAAGGATGTGGAGGACGTTGTTTTCTGACACTGGCATGATCTCTAGGTAGTGGTGTTTTTGGAACATTCTCTGTATATCGAATTGCTAACGTATCGCTGGTTTGGAGAGATATCATTCCTGTTTCTGGAACCGGACAGCCAGTACAGTGAGTATTGTACATACATCGCGAACAGTGATGACCCTGAAAACAGAAATAGTAACTCACCAATGAAGTTTTCATCGTTATGATGAGAATGTGTATTTGAAGTAAGTATCAAAAAGTAAAGATCACCGAGCAAGACAGAGGAAATAGAAAAAGTAGCCAATTTGATAAACATTTTTTAATTCACTAATGAATTCCCTGATCTACGACTTGCACTATTTCCGATGGGCTAAACGCAAGGGAACAATATTAAAACATTTTAAAGGGGCATGAATAAACGCAGTAATTTTTCCACCTTATCGATTGGTCAATAAGGCAGAAAAAAATGTAAGAGTTATGAATCCCCCATTTAACCTCATGTATGAGTTGTATCTTTGAATGTTTTTTTCTGCTATTACCCCGTTGTCAGGCAGTCTTTCCACCGAAAATTATCAGAGTTTGCATAGCTGTTAACTCCTCCGAGAAGACCGACTCACCAACGATCATCGAAGAACCTCAGAGCTTAAAGCAATCCATCAGCTTAAGTTCACAGAGTGATCACATCCATTTTCTTTGCCCCTTTTGGTTCGCCAGTAGTAATTGTAAGTCCAAACCAGACACTACATTAAGAGCCACCAACACATTCACCCCCCCCCCCCCCCCTTCGGCTCTTCTCTTGGATTTTCTAGTGCATTTGTGCGTTTAAAAAAAAAATGCAACTTAAGGGGACTCATAGGGTGTTTCTTCTCCTTGTAAGACATATGACTCAAATACTTGTGCGAATGTAACCATTGTATACCTTAGTGTTTAGTCCTATCCAGTCAGATCCCAGTAAAAGATAACTTTTCTCTCTCTATTTTTCCCTTGCTCTAGTCACGGCCCAGTGGACTGCCGAGGTTGCCTTTTGGCCACGACTCAAAAGGTTTGTAATACCCCGTAACAGCAACAGTACGACTATAATTACTAGTTACTTCCGTTCACGAAAAATCACTCCAGACGAGATTGAAGGCGATTCGATAATTATTCATGTCTCGAAAAGAAAAATCAATTACACGAGCAATGCGTAATCAGGTACATGATTTTCTCGATTACTTGAGTAAGCAGTAATTGAAATAGGGGATTCATAGTGATTCGGCTAATGAGTAATTCAACGTGAAATATGAAATATCTGGATTATGCAATTAATGAACTATAGAAAAAGCGGAATTTATGATTACTCTAAAAATGAATAATCCATGTTAGGAATTGTGTAATTATGCAAAATATTATTAATTAAATTTTTTACAGTTGCCAATGCTTGAGTAAGCAATAATAGAAATTGAGAATTTCTGGGCGATCTAAATAACAAGTGTCAGCACAGCTTAATTCTTGCTTAGAAACATAATCAGTACTTCGAAATGAGAAAACACTTAAATAATATACATATTCAACACCCAAAAGATATTTTAATTTCTAGCAATCAGTACTCTGCAAAAAAAAAACAACGCAATTGTACAATCAAGCGGTATCTATAGATGTGGGGAAAACTTTGTTTTCGTCGCTTTTCGATTATTCTAATAAAATTCTAAACGAATTTGTTTGTATTCATTCTTAGGTTTGAACGGAAGTCTTGTAGCTGTTTAATAATCAATGCCACATAATAATTATAACTGTCATCCTCATCTTGGAACTACCTCACAAGAACATCCGTATGAATTTTTCAGCCATCATTGATAATTAACTTTTTAAGTAAGTATTTTCCTCGCCCTCAGGTGACGATTAATTTTTGAAACTAGAAAATTTCGAAAAATTGTTCAGGGAAGTGAATTTTCTGAGATCCCAGTGCATAGAGTTCCATATTATAAATCAATATTAAAAATGCATTCATATTAAAAATGTGAGAATAATTATCCATATCAAAAATGGAAGAATAATTATCCATATGAAAAATATAAGAATAATTATTCATATTGAAAGTGAATGAATAATTTCTGCACGAAAATAAATATACTTCATGAATTACTTAACAAAAGAAGGAAGAAAAATTTCAATTAAATATAATTTAATAAATGGAACGATAACCGAGCCCGCCCAAGGCGTGCGAAGGTTGATCTATTTTATTCTTCGTGTCTCGCTCTTCGAGATTACACTGAGAAAAAAATCCCAGAAAAATTACTGTGCTCGGCACGGGAATCGCAGTGCAAAATGTTTTATTCGGAAAATTTATCGATGAGGCTAAGAATAATACCTAAGTACACCATGCTTATTTACAGGAAATTGAAGATTTTTCGACATTTTCATCAGTGAATTTTCCTATGCAGCACAGTAAAAATTCTGAGGCTACGAGGCATTACTGCGAACGCAAAAAAAAAATGATTAACATAATATGATCCAATACTGTGAAAATTACCACACGCCTCTTTGCTGCTGCGAGATTTTTACTGTGCTCCCTATGAATATTCACGACATCCCTCTAGTTTGGGATGAAACAATTGCCGATGCCCACGGATTACTTCCGGACGGTGTCAAACGTTTTACTTGGGCTGAAGTGCTTCAGATATACCGCCAAACCTCTTAGATTTTTACTTTTTACACACGTTTATTTAACTCTTTTGTGAAATACAAAAGTGCAACTTTATAAGAAGAATCAATTAAAATTGGGTAAGTATTGAAATCAATTAGTTTTTAATGGAAAAATTATAAGGTACAGATCCAATTGCATGATGTCGGTTGGGTTTTTTTTATTTGATTTTCACTTTGTTTCATATATATAGTATATTTGCATTCTCGCTGTACATTTCATAATACTCATCTACATCTGTTCTATTCTCCCATTGAAATCTGGACAATTTTTCATTTTTTACTCGAAAATTATTTATTTGAGGTTAAATGAGTCTGTTTGGCAAAATTTTCACAGTCAAATAACCTGTTTTTTTTTTTATTTTTTCGTTTTTCTTTCTCGAAATTAACCCCTATTAACGTCACATTGATTCCTTTACTATTATTAGCCTAGAATGCAATGTGATTTATCGGTTAGGGTTATTATGGAAATTAAGCCTTTGCATCTTTAGCATCTTTCAGCAAAATGGTCACCGAACTTTCTCCAGACGAAATTTTCTTTATTGTTAAGACACTGGAAGGTATTTACTTGGATGAACATCATGATTGCTTTGCACATAACCAAGAGGCTTACTCCTGGGCGATTTTAGATTTAAGTCATGAACATAGCGGTATCATAACAAATTTAGTTCGCGCCTTTAATGGTGCAAAATTTATAATTAAAAAGTGGTTATGAAAAGAATTTAATAAATTTTACTTTTTCAAAAAATAATATATGTATGTCTTTTGGTGTATATTCCCTTACCTTCCTCTCTGTAGATACAATCAATTACTCAATGTGTTTGTTTCATTGGGAAATAATTATTCTCTACGGCCAATTTAAAAATTCGAGCGGGAAGGCATAATTTTTATTCGGTCGATAAAGAAATTTTATGACACGAGCACAGTAATTTTTCTTCCACAGTGATACAGTTTTCCTGTATCTCGCTTGGTAAAAATTAAGGTTAAGGACATGAATTTTTTTATCTCGCTTGGTAAAAATTAGGGTTAAGGGCATGACTTTTTCTCGTGCGTGTGCTTTGCACCCCGATTCCCGATGAGCACAGCAATTTTTCCCCAACGTCTTTTTTCTCCGTATACGAAGGTAGTACCGCTACATATGCCTATTGAACCACAAGTTTTAGAGCTGAAATAATTAAATTTGAAGTCACGCCGGTAACGCTGCTAGCGGTCTCCCGCGGTCACTTTGGTCATTATGTTAAAAGCTGTTCCAAAAAAATTGTTGCTGAGAGATACGGGAATAAATAAAAAAGTTAATATAGTTGATGATTTTTTTTCATGATTGTTCCATTATACTTCGTGTCTCGCCCTTGGAGATTACGAAGGTAGCTGTTCAGAGCCTACGCAATTTTTTGATAACGCAAAATTTTGTACTTATTGTGTCTTGAACTTTGCAATCATTAGCCACCGAAGTGGGCATGAACAACATAAAAAATCACAAAAAAATTTTGTGAAAAAATGGCGCCAAGTCGACGTGAATCTGATTGCCTCCAAGACAGAAACATGGGACAATTACTGAATAGTTTAAATGATACAGTAGGCGAACTGATTATGATATAATCTTATTTTTAAAAAACCATGAAAATATTAAAAAATGCCAAGTTTACGTTGACAGCGTCAACTAGGACAATTTTCCGCAGTTTTAGTTTCGATTGGAAAATCGATTATTGTTAATAATGGCTTTTGTCATTCCGGCTGTAAGACAGTGTTTTACGGCTGCGTCGCTTTGCCTCGCGTCCACGGAACGCTGACTGCGGCTGTTATGACAAAAAATAGTGGGCGTCAAACGGCCAAAAAAAATTTGTCGACCAATATGATTGTTGCAAACCTCATCTTCGCTAGAAAAGTTTTTTTCGGCCTAATGACAAAATATATTGTTTCAAACCCCGTCCATAGGAAATTGATTCGGAAAAAAGTCAACTTGGCGCGCCGGGCTGTTCGATAATGAACATACTTCGTAGAAAGTGAATGATTGACAAAGCTAGAGTTCGCACGTTAATTAACAAAACGCCAAAACTATTGAGATTTGATTCAGCTTAATATATCACAATTGGATTCCGTATACCTGACTTGTACCTAACCTATTCACCAATGAACGTCAAATAGCATATCGGTATGAGGAGAGTGGGTACCGGTCAGTGTGATGCCGCGTTCATAAGCGATGCATGGTGGCACACTCACATTATGAGACAACGGCAAAGAGTGGGGGACGAAGATCATCAGTGAATAGTTTTAAATGAGGTGTAGTGCTTATACATGATAAGATGTCCGTAACGACTGAAGTAATTACGTAATTATCAATCGATGCATTCAATCAATAATCCACTTACGAATTTATGACTTGCTAGGGAAATGCTAAAATATACTTGTAATTTTTTACTATGTTCCCGGCAACGGAATGATACTCAGTGAATTAAAGGGGAAAAATGAGGCGCGCCAAGGTGACTTTTTTCCGAATCAATTTCCTGTGGACGGGGTTTGAAACAATATATTTTGTCATTAAGCCGAAAAAAACTTTTCTAGCGAAGATGAGGTTTGCAACAATCATATTGGTCGGCAAATTTTTTTTAGCCGTTTGAAGCCCACTATTTTTTGTCATAACAGCCGTAGTCAGCGTTTCGTGGACGCGAAGCAAAGCGACGCAGCCGTAAAACACTGTCTTACAGCCGGAATGGCAAAATCCTTTATTAACAATAATCGATTTTCCAATCGGAACTAAAACTGCGGAAAATTGTCCTAGTTGACGCTGTCAGCATAAACTTGGCATTTTTCAATATTTCCATGGTTTTTAAAAAATAAGATTATATCATAATCAGTTCGCTTACTGTGTCATTTCAACTATTCAGTAATTGTCTCATGTTTCTGTCTTGGAGGCGATCAGATTCACGTCGACTTGGCGCCATTTGTTCACAACATTTTTTTATGATTTTTTTTTATGTTAATAATTACCAAACAAATGATGCAATCAAAAGTATTGGTACCTGTTTCAAGCCGCTCTGACATGTGTTAGTTAATCATAGTAATTTTCCTCAACGAAATATAATTTAAATATTGATGTTTTAGTTTTTATTCAGTCATTCAAGTTGATTATTGAAAAATATTACATAAAAAATTTAAATTTGGAGGTAATATTTTAATTCAAATATTAACACTCGATTCTAATTGTTAAAGGGTCATTTACAAACATTAAATTACCTGTTTAATTAATTTATGATTAAAATGTTCGAATTCTAAATATTGAAAAATTGACTGAACTAAAATTTTTAATTTGGTTGTTATATTCAAATCATTAAATTATTAACAATCGTTTTCTATTGTTAAAGAGTAATTCACAAATATTAGGTTATTTAGGTAATTAATTAGAGATTAAAATGCTCGAAGATTGAAGCACTGAAAATTTTTAATTTAAAAGATTAAATTTAGATGCAATATTGAAATTAAATATGAACAATTGATTACAATTGTTAAAGGGTCATTTACAAACATTAAATTATCTGTTTAATTAATTTATGATTAAAATGTTCGAATTCTAAATATTGAAAAATTAACTGAACTAAAATTTTTAATTTGGCTGTTATATTCAAATCATTAAATTATTAACAATCGATTTCAATTGTTAAAAAGTAATTCACAAATATTAGGTTATTTAGGTAATTAATTTTAACTGAACTAAAATTTTTAATTTGGTTATAATATTCAAATCATTAAATTATTAACAATCGATTCCAATTGTTAAAGGGTAAGTCACAAATATTAAATGACTTGACGCTCTTTGACTGGCTTAAAAGCACGGGCTCCATCCTAGTTCATGCGCCGACAATTTCCCCTATACTTACCAGTTTCATTCCCTAGAACAGCCCACCCAAACAGCGCTAGGGAATAGTAACGCTCTCGAAATAAAACTCTTGAAAAAGTGAATTCTTATCCGTTGCTATGGAGTTATTTTTGTAATAATGTAATAAGTGAAAAAAGTAAAAATCTCATCAGAAAGATCAACCGCGATTTATATAATGTATCTAAGAATGCTTTTGCAAAAAAGCGTGCGTTTGAAAGGGAAAAAAGCAATTGAAGTTTTTTAAGGGGTTACGGGCGAGTTGTTAGCTGAAATATAATACACGACAACTCTCGGCCGGTGACGTCACCTCTGCCTGTGACGTCAACTTGGCAGATACGCTATCGCGTATCTTGATATGGACTTAATATATAGTCTTATGTTTTATTTTTTTTCTTTACGTAGGAATGAGTACTGATTCTGCAAAAGTACTGTTTTGTATGACTATGGATTGGCAATAAAAATCTGCAAAAACTCTTGAGTTTTCCGATCAGCCTGCAACTTTCATAATTTCTTGTATGCTGACACCTCTGGTGGTTGCTTCTGAGGTTGAGGCATGTCGGGTCCGGTGAGCAGTGAATTTTTTGTCAACTCCTAGATTTGTTAAAGTTTTTTTGATCTAACGACCAATCGAGTCCTCTTTAACAGCCTTGTGTGTATTGTTGAAGGAAGTTGCTTTTGTTTTTTTGAGACAACGTTTTGGCGATACAAAGTTCAGGTTTATCTTCAAAGAATGGTAAACGTAATGTTGGTTGTGCTCGACCCTTCTTGGAAGTCTTGATACGATCAGTAATTTTTATTTCCAATGCTTCTGGTGCCCTTTGAATGTTCTCCAGTTTTATCAAAGCTAGCGTTTGGAGTCTGTGTGCTGTTCCGAGTGCTAGCAGGACCACTAATTTGTGTGATAGATGTTTTAAGTCCAGTGACTCCAAGGGGTACCGGGTTGATAGCTTTTGTAATATTGATTCCACATCCCATGTCGAAACATGTTTAGGTCGGTTTGGTCGTTGTTTCTCACACCCTTTGACAAATCTGGTGATCAACGGATCGTCTGAGAGTTTCTCTGAAGAGATTAGAGCTAATGCTGATCTAGCTGCGTTGATTGTCCCATGTTCCACTCCTTCATTAAATCTAGCATATAGGAATCTCAGCACCTGATCAGGAAAAATGTCGAGGGGATCCGTATTTTTTGTCTGGTTGAATTTCCACCACTGTTTCAGTGTAGTGTCGTATTGCTTCAAAGTTGATTCTTCCAAAGAAGCAATTTGAATGTCGATAGTTTCTTCTGGTGATTTTCTCCTTAAAAATGCTTCGCGGATAACTTGGCGGCAACCAGGGTAAGCTTTGATGCTAGTGGATGTTGATGACACGTAGAAGGGGATACCAATAAATTGGGATTAGGATCGAATCTTAACTATCTGCCTTTAACCAGTTTTTGGAAGAGAAACCATGTCTGATGTGTCCATAATGGGACCACGAGAATACCTGATGCCTTGTCATTTCTTATTTTTTGTAAAACCTTAGTAATGATGGCAAACGGTAAAAAGGCTTAAAATGTGAGTTTTGACCAGCAGATGATGAATGCATCTGAAACGAAGGCTTCTGGATCTCGACCCCAAGCACAAAATTTTTGACATTTTGTATTTGTCCTCGACGCGAACAAATCGATATCTGGGGAACCAAATTTTCCGGTAATTTCGAGAAATGCCTCTTCTGGGAGGCGCCATTCCATATCTTCGTTAGTTATCCGTGATAATGTGTCTGCTTCGGTATTATCTTTTGACGCTATGTAAGCTGCAAAGACCCAGAGTCTGTGGTACTCACACCAGTTCCAAAATTCTTTAGCAAGTTCATGTAAACTGTTGATTATTATGCCCCCCATCTTATTAATGTAGGCTAGGGCCGTTGTGTTGTCTACTGTAAGTAGTATTTCGTAATCCCTCAGATTACTGGCGAACGATTTTAATGCTAGAAGAGCAGCTTTCAGCTCCAAACGATTGATGTCTAATGATCTTTCCTCAAAACTCCATTCGCGAAGATTTCCGTTACGTAATTGGATTTTCTAATTAGTGTTTTAGATGATGGGAAGGTTTTTTCCCACCATTCTAGATCTGATCGTATAAACACTGGGATTGCGATTGTATTCTCAAAATTGATACCGCTTAATTGTAAGACTCCTACTTTCGCTCTTCCTAGAGATTTACAATAAAGGGGTCCACATTCAACTCCTGGAGAGGCGGCTACGAGAGTTTCTATCAAGTTAGCAAATTCTCTGATTTGGCAGTACTTTTTCCTTTCAAAAACCTGAAGTAAGGTTATAACGTGTGATTTTTTCTCCCCTGGAAGTTCAAGGGTCATTCGCGTAGAGTCTATCATAAATCCCAGGTATTTGCAATAAGTACTTGGGGTTAGGCTAGATTTTTCCCAGTTAATGATGTAACGCGATTTTCGCGTTAATAATAATGAAAAATATTTTTGGGATAAATCACGCTCTCTGCCGCGTCGATTAGGTCCGCTAATTCCCTACGCGTGGGGAGTTGAGGTTATAGTACTGAACCTCAGCTCCCAATGAGACTCCTCTGTCGGAACACTTGGTTCTCCACTCCAGAGAACTGTTCCACGTTAGACGGGGCGGGCATTCAAATGGCCAGGGGTCCAGATTAGGGGTTACCTGGACAGCCTGGTTGGGGACATTTGAATTCGGCGCGCTCCAGGAGACGTTACCGGCAGGGATATCCTCGCGGTGGTGATAAGAACCACGGACGATCCCCCACGCACTCCAGCCGCGTGAGTCAGGAGTGGGGACCAGAGCTACTAGGGAGCACTCTCCACTCCACACGGCAGAGTTGCTCCGGCACTCTCACGGGCCACTCGGCCCCGGGCTCTGACAGCCCGTAGCTCTCGATGATTAGTGTGGCTATATAGCCCGCCATATCGCTTTACCTATTGCTATCTCTCTTACAGCCATGAGGCTGAGCTAACGGAATATAGTAGAAGGTATACCTATACCTAGAGCTCTCGCGATGCTAGCGCATATCGGCAGCTATCGGCGTTCTACCGCTATCTAATTACCGATCGCTCTCGCCTCTATCGACCTGACCTGCTATCGATCACCCTACCTTACCAAACTTCCGACGCTATCGGGGACCGACCATACTAAAAAGTCATCAAGAAAAATCACTGATAAATAGCCTCTCAATCTCAAGTAATTAACCACTAGTTTCATCAGTTTCGTGAAAGCAAAAGGACTTGTTGACAGACCAAACGATAAACACGTAAATTGGTATAATTGCTTCTGGAAAATGAATCGAAGATATTTTCTATTTTTTTCTTGAATTGGTACCAAAAAATATGCATCCTTGACATCAATGGTGCCCATATGCATGTAATTATCTAGTAGTTTACAGGCTGATCTTAGGTCTTCTAATTTGAAGTGGTCGGTCTGAATAAAATCATTCAACCGTTTCAAGTTCAAGATAAATCTGGGGCTACCATCCGGTTTAGGGCGCAGAAAATAACCGGATATGAATTAGTCGTCTATTGGGTTGCATGGCTCGAGGGCTCCCATCTCCAACAATCGTCAGATCTCTGAGGTTAATATAGTTTGTTCATTTATAGACCAAGAACGTTCAGGGATGTGGTTTTGTGTAGGTGGCGATTTAAAGCATATTTCATATCCTTTTATGCACTGTAAAATGAACTCATCGGACGTGATTTCCTCCCAGTACTTGTAAAAATAAAAAGTCAGTCTACCGACTATTTTTATTACTTGAGAGGATAATGAGTTTAAAACACCGGCAACCTGGGCTCATCGGGCTCACACCGCTCCCGAGGTTCGTTAGTGAGAGCTGGGAGAGGGTCCCCATCCTCGAAACTACCTGCTCTACTTCGATTTTTCGCTCTCCTTGAGCCCTGTTTCGACCGATACCGGCAGAGGGCGATCGTGTGATCGACCGGAAATTTTCAATTTTCCAAAAATTTGAAATATAAATATCTATTTTTCGCTCTAAATAGGCAGCAATGTCTGGCACAAGATTTTTTTTAATGCTTTCAAGTCACCTTTGACAAATATTTTGTGTCCAGATCTTATTTGCAGCAATTCAATAAATACAATAGAACAATTGTCCAAAATTCTGAGGTGGAGAGATACTTTTACCAAATAAAGTAAATAATCCGTGGATAAATAGTGGATAAATAGTGTTGTTGGGAAAATAAATATAACTCTGATAGGAATTCTAAGGGCTGACGATGAGAACAGGGCTGGGAAAGCCTTAGCAGTTCCGAATGGGACCGATCGGTCTGAAGCTTAACACCCATCAAGTCCATATTCACCTATGAGCTGGCCAAATTTCAAATTTTCGGGAATTCATTTACCTGGCTATTCTTCTTCGTTTGTAAAGATTGACCGTCAGTTGACCTTCTGCATATACACACATGGCCCTCAAACTTGGTATTTTTACGTTTCAGAAAATTCTACGCCATTTTCAGGCAAAATTAGAGAATAGAAAAATCAGACGATTGCAATGCTTCTATTCGGAAACAAAAATTAAATTACTCATTTTTTATTCTATTTATACTTCAAATTTCTAGTCCCAGACACTATCCTTCCACCGAAATTATAAGTTAGAAGGTACGCTCCACCAGAGAAATAATCTGAACATTTGTTTCCTCATGTTATGAATAAAAAAATTCATTTTTTGTTTTGATGTTGCAAAATTAGGCAATTCAAACTCTAATATGAAAGTGTGGAATGGAATTTCGCGGAATATATCCCTAAATTGACAGAGGCACATTCTCATTTTTCCCATTTAGAGTTCCAATATTTTAAATACCATTAATAATTGGCGAAAACCATTTCAGAAATATAATCTCTAATGTTTTTCATTGCAAATTGACATCTTCCAAATTTAGAGCTAAAAATAAAAACTGAAATTTCGTGCCAATTCTGGCGGGTCAACCTTTTTTATTCAACTCGCACGCCACTCTACGCGGCTAACGAAAATATCGTCACCACTGGGACTTACTGGCACACAATGGTTGGCTAATTGAGTACCCATTAGGATGAGAGGATTATCCCGACCCTTGTAATAGGCTGGCTCCCGACTACCTGAAGGTAGCCGGGCCCTGGTTTAAGAGCGATGACTGTTGTGTCGGCTGAAATGGTGATTCTTCTGACGGAAGTGGCTAGAGCTGGGGTATGGAGCTGGTTTCGCTGTGGGTTTCGTTGCCGACGATGTTGGAGTTGTTCTTGGTTTGTAGCCCGTCTGGGGATTCGGCTTCTGTGATACCGACGGGCCTCTCCAGTTTGACTGGATCAGTTGATTTTTGGATGGCTTTGGTGGTTGCATTTTAATCTCATGCTCCAATTTATCCAAGAGTTTTAGGTGTTGGAGCTTGTCACCTAGCTTTTCGCCAAACAAGAACGTGCCTGTCTCTCTTTTTTCCAGGGATTCTGCGATGGGTTTTGATAGACTTGGTGTGACACATACTCTGCGAGCCACCGTCTGGGAACGATGAATCTCTGCCAAAACTTTGGCCGCATCCCAAATTTCGGCTAGAACTTTTTTAGCTTCCTCTGTTTTACAGGACACTAGCGTAGTGATGGCTGAAGCTAACGCTGATAGTGCTGTGCCCACTGAGTTTTGTGTGATGCAAAAGTATTTCTCTGTTTTGAGAATATTTTCCTTCATGCAGCCTGTCAATTGCTCATTGAGAGTGGGGGCTTCCAAAGAGATTGATCCTGTTCTTGGATATTTCTTGCATAGTTCATCTTTAACCTCTTTTGTCATGGGTGTTTTTAACCAAGCCCCCCAAAGGTTGGCAATACTCGAGTGAATTACCAGTTTTCCCTCTGACTGTTGGTTCACCTCCTATTATGAGGAGTTCCAAAGGAGTTACATTCTCCTTATCCTTACTTATATCAGCGGCCTCGTGATCGTCTTGTTGAACTGGTGCGTCCACCACCTTAACTACTTGAACGTCTTCCTCAGATGTATCTCCCACCGTAGATGTTAGCGGGTCTAGAAAAGGATTTTTGGGCATTGGATTGGGCAGATCTGTATTTTTTTATTTTTTTGACCCTGTCTTACCTCTCGGGTAAGTTCATCTTTTCATTTTTTTGACAATAGGTTTATCTCTCGTATAAACTCAGTCATGTATCGGTGGATTTTTGTCTTGTCTCTCGTACAAGATCGACCCCGTTTTTTTTGTCCATCTTACCTTGTAAATTATCCCTGTCTTGGAGGCCATTTTTGTCGTTTAGTGTATTGACATTGCTGTCGACTGGATTTAGAGGTTGGGGTGGGGAAAGGCGATCCAGAATCAATCTTTCTAGTTTCCTCATTTTTGATCTGAGGCGTTCACTCTCCTTGTCCCTGCTACGCGATCTCTTACGTGATCTCTTGTGCTGACCCATGTTGGTAAGAATTTGATGAAAGTGATGAATTTTTTTCTATAATTCTTCTCTTTTCCCGTATAGTCCCGTGGAGCTCGAAAAACTGCTCGAAAAACGTGCGGTTCGTATGGTACAAGAAAAACGAATGACCAAAGTGACCGCGGGAGAGCGCTAGCAGCGTTACCGGCGGGACTTCAAAGTTAATTATTTGAGCTCTAAAACTTGTGGTTCAATAGGCATAAGTAGTGGTACTACCTTCGTAATCTCGAAGGGCGAGACACGAAGTATAAGGTCAATAACAACAGTCAACCATAGTCCAACTATCTTCCAACGTAAGCAGGACTTATGTGTCACCGTGAGACGGCATACCTACACCCACGTAATAAAATCAACGTATGGATATTTCCACACGTGCCACGGTCATTGAAAACAATTTTGAGCGAGAATTAAAAATTGAATGATCAGTCATTGTTAGTTACGGAAGGTGGAATAAATTAAGTGATTGAGAATATTTTTCTCGCAATTAGAAAAAAAATCAGTACTGGAGATAATTTTCTCGCAGATGTCGAAAGATTTGAATAATTACGAATTCCGCAATCATGAAAACGACATGTTTTATTAATCCAAGCATATTTCCCATGGAGTTCTCACTAATCAAGTAATTTCAAACATTGATCATGAAAATAATCATTATTCCAGTAAACGACATTGTTCCAAATTCTAATTTACTTCAAGTCCGTAACAATTTCTCGGGAAAACTTGATAAACTCGTTTGTTTGCAATGAACGTAGAGAGAAATATCCGATTAATTGCAAAGCTCGCGTGGAATTTGGGGGATCATTTCTCACATTGAAACGCCGATCAATAGAATTGCGCCATGAGACTAAAATAAGATAAGAACACCTGAAGGAAATGTCATAATCAAAACAAGAATCCTTTAATCAATTCACAACCTAATTACAACTCTCCGTTCGACAGATGGTTAACGTGAATGAATGATCTTTTGCTTTTTATGAATATAGTAACATGCAAAATTATTAAAAAATTATCAGTTTGAAACTGTGTAATAGATTTCACGTCATGTCGAATGATTGAATGGGAAAAATAATTACTTATAATACCACCACAATTTCAAAATTATCGGGCGGAAATGGCAGATAAACCAGTCAAATGGCGCAATTCTATTGGCTGAAATTTGGACACAAAAAAATCAAAAGAATCAAATTCGGTAAAACTTTGAAGATACCTAAGTACAATGTAAACCAAGACGGAGAAAAAAGGGCAGTAAAACCACCTATACGCTTCGTAACCGTGTTATGTGTTAGCCGTTCGGGGCAAATTACCAGGGCATCTAGTAAAATTTGTCGACTGCTTAGTAAATATTGTCAAGTAATTTTTTCTCGAACGACTAGATAACAGTTACTAGGCAGCTGACAAATTGTATTACGCAGCACGGTAATTATTTCCGAGTGGCAAGAATGCAACATAATTAAGGAACGGTTAGGCAATTGTTACGGACTTTTTCAGTCCGTATATGACAGTGAAATTAGGCCAAAAATTTTTGCATGCAATAATATTCACCTGTCCATCCACAAAATGAATCGTGTAATGGTCCTCCTGTGGGACTATTTTCTTGAAGACCTCATAAAGACTCTTAGCGTAAACCCTGGAAGGAAGTCTCACTAAGTGCGGATACCCACACAATTCCGTCCTCTTTTGATTATTCGGAGCTTCATCACTGTTCGTATCGTATCGGAGTATTACTGGTACATTAAGTATTCTCACAGTTGGCCTCGGTTTTCCTGTCTGACCAACCTTCATGAAGGAGGATGGCTCCACATAAGCGGAACATACTGGACATGTTCGTGGTCCCTTTTGAGTCTTGAAGTAGTTCTGTAGGATAATAATACCAGTCTCTCAGTTGAAAATCTAGTTGAATTCTCAAATAGTTCAGCGCATTGTCATGCTACGCATGAATTCACTTAATTCACATAACAGCTATTTACTTATGATTTATTCTGTCCTAATGACAATATCATTCTAGAGTTTCAGATTATGGGAAAAATGGTAGAAGGCAAACAACTATAAATCCAACCAAATATTATGAATATTAGTGACATTAGTAGAATTAGGCAAGACATCTAGGCGATTTTCTTAAATTACGATACTATTCCAACTTTGTAACGCGACAGTGAAATCTCCAACGTCAGTTTCGAAAACCCAAAAAGAAAACACAAAAAAAAACAATTGTCAAGTCCGAAAAGACCACCAAGCGGTTGGTCTTAATTCTATATATGGCCAATCGAGAGTTTTCGGTCTTATTTAGTCGACGAGGTTGCGCTTAAATATCGATTTTCCGACGGGATCACACGCAACAAGTCTCCAGCACTAGTGTCGAGGCACATCACTCTCATCTTCGTTTTTGTAAAAGACGCTCTCGTCTTGTCTTCTGTAAAACACACTCGCTTCGGCCGTCGTGATTGATCTTTTTGTGAACCGATGTATAAGTTGATATTAATTATACAAATATAATTTTGTTTGTCAGTTACTCCGTGACTGTATGATTGGAGAAGAGAGTCGGTTTTCGAGAAAGGAACATACGTAGTTTTCCGTCCTTGTTTAACTCCCTCTTTTAGTCAAAGTCGAAGCAACCCTGAGTTTCAAGTCTCTTGTGAAAATACTTATTTAATTATTCATGCTGTCAATCTTGTCAAAATTGACGGTCACCTAACATTTTCAAATTGACAATTTAGCCGGCTTGAGCTTCGACAGCTTCTAACTTAAGCCGCGTCGGATGGAATCTTTTGTAAAACCCGAAATTGCATAAATCCCGCGTCACGTAAAAAAAGATTCCGTCTCAATTGATTGAGTTCGATGATTCGATTTCTCATACACGAAAAGCCGTACCGTAGAAGTGAAATAATACACAAATTTATTGACAATGAGATTGAAAGGCTGTCAAAAGGGCGAGCTCTCCTGGAGTTGCCCCGAAAGTGAAAGCAGGTTTATGATTTTGTGTTAACTGCAATCCCATCATACGCCAAACCAAAAAACCGGCATAGCCACTTCATAACATTCGCTCTACCTTGCCGCAATTACATCAGACAAAAATAATTTCGACAATCGATATGAGTGAAGCATTTCACCAAATCCCAATAGAGGACACACACTCGAAGATACACGGCGTTTGTCATGAAAGGTAAAGGGCTGTTCGAATGGTTTCGTATGTCATACGGTTTAACGGGCGCCCCGTCTACCTTCCAAAGGTTGCCAAATAAATAGGTAGATCAGGTATTCACTTTGTGACGAGGCGAATAATTAGTACCCTCCCCCTGCATCCTAATAAATAACTATTTATTATAATTAACTATTAGGAATACTAAGAGCCGCTTAAGTTTAGCCACAGGAAAAAAGTAGGTTAAGAAATCTATCATCGTTGGGTTCCCACTCCCGACATACTTCTTCCCACACCCGAAGGCGTGTGCCCTTTCCCTTCGCCACGATATTCATCATCAACGAAGAAAAGTAGATGAGGAGACAGGAGAAGAAGACAACCTCTCAGCAGACCCCCACAGAAACAATTAAAGGAACAAGGACACCCAAAGACAAGTGCCCCCCATTAAACAACGGACAACGAATAGGCATTGCTCATATAACATTGGCCTTCGTGTCAGACTCTTCTAGTAATTAGTAACTAAGTTAAATCGGTCCCATAGCTTTTTGCCCTTTTCCTTACCATTAGCTTCTCCCCGGTTATTCTTTATTTTTGTATTCACTTAGTCGAACGCCACAAGCTGGTTGAATTTATCCTCCACCCTTGTTCTAATAATACAATGCCCTCAATTGTCAACTTTTTGTTGTATCTTTTTGTTTTTTTTTTATCACCTGCAAGAGAAGTGTGAAATATATCTGGTGTTTTACAACTTCCCCCGAGTATATCATTCTCACCTCCCCCCTCTTTTTCATTATTTCAGGCCCTTCCTTAAACTTATTAAATCAACGGATTTTTCCCCCAGTTATTCCATTATTGAATTTATCGTGTCTCGGGCGGGAAACTGATGCCGTTGGTCTAGGCGTCATGCTTCTTCAGCATGACAAAGAAACAGACGGAGAAAACTTGGTTCAAGTATTGAGTAGAGCATTGCATGGTGCAGAAGTGCTCTACATCACCACCGACAAAGAGTGTTTAACTGTTGTCTGGGCGGTAGAAAAGGTCTGGTATTATCTCGAGGGAATTCCGCTTAGAGTAGTCACAGACAATCAAGCCCTCCAATGGCATCATCAGTTGAAAAATCCAACTGGGTGTCTAGCGAGGTCATCGATTTATTTGTTCCAACACGAAATTACAATAGAACACCGTCGGGGCACGACGAGCGAAGCTCCTAATACGTTGTGGAGAATATTCAACATCAATGTTGACCTTGGGGGAAAGTGAAAAGGGTAGGAAAATGTTGGCGAAGAACAGTTCAAAATCGAGCTCGATGTAATTCAATGTATACTGAGAATTGGTTCAAGTTCAAGTTAATCGAGAAATATCCTCAATGATTTACCGAATGGAAAATAGAGCAAAACGAAATGTTTTATTACAGCCCCGACTACGAGAAAGCGGTAATAGACGACGAAAACCGGTGGAAAGTGTGTGAAACCGGTGAAAGTTGTCAAAACATCTGACGTGCTAAAAATTCTCATTGAAAATCATGAAACCCTGTCGCGGATCGCGGGTCCCAAACATGGATAAATAGGCCACGGGTTTCTCCAAAGAAGGCAACTCAAAAATATCATGATTTTTGCAAATAATAATAAATCACTCAGGGGAATATTGGTAAATAAACGAATAGGCCACGCAATACTCCAGAAAAGAGGGAAAGGAAACAATAGATCCACGGGCGCCGCTGGACACCCATTACCGGATATCATACAGACGAGATACTCGTGCAGGATTTGCCGACTAAACAGACGCGGCCAATACTCGGGCTACTATAGGTTCACCAAATCTCGGTTTACGCAGCTTCGGCCAATGCTGTGCCGATCATCGTTTACCCAAAGATGAATGCGCCGAAGATTGGGCGAGCATGACCTAATGATCGATATACCAAACTTTGACCAAGGCTCGGGCCCTGATCCATTCGCTGACGATCACTATTCAATTACACTGGCCAGCATCGTTCGCTGATACTCGGTGGTTCGATATTCCGCCAATATATTGGCCCTCATCGATCAAACGAGGTTCGGTTGAGCGATGCTAGTCCAATGGTAAAGCCTCAATCCATTGAATAGATATTGGTCGATCATTGGCTATCCATGGGCCCTACGTAGCTTCCCCAATATCCGACACTTAAAACAATCATTGAGTATAACTACATTATATTTATCATTAAACAATGAAATGCGTGGAAATTTTATCGAAATTATCATTCATTGAGACCAGGTGAATAATAATTGAAAAATTTAATTTTATTGGAAAATAAAAATCGTTATTATGATGGGATTTATTTTTTAATTGAACAAATTACGGGAATCCTCAGTAATCTACTTGTCCATTAATTGGTCACAGGACAGAAATGCGCAAAAATAACTCACTGAAATTTATGTCATTTTTATACTCCTACCACAAGAGTTAGGTACTAGGTTAGTGACCAGGGAATGCAACTAGTGTGCGAAAGATCTTTGGTTTGAGTCTCGTCGGGTACAAAATTTGAGTTCGTCGATTAGGTTTTTTCAGGGTGGAAATCGTTGCCAGCGCGGTTAGGAATAACTAATAAATCATAAAAACGAGAAAATTTTCTTTTTTCAGCTCTTATTATTTTGTTTAATGAGTGCCTCGGTAGCCAATCATATGCCGAGCATTTACAGTCCAGTCTGTTGTGGTTTTTCATTATCAGCTCTTTTCAATCACCGTCAAAAGATTGATAATAGGATAAATTTCAATAAAAAATAAATATTGTTAATATTTTTGGATAAAACTAATAAGACTCGGCTGTCAATCGGCTGCCATCATTGGGCCAATGAAGGCACCGATAATCGGGCCGGAGTTATCATCCAAGGCTCGATAGAGCATTGGGCCAGTCTCTTTTCCGAGCTTCGGAAATGTTGGCATCGAGCTTGGCCCGATCATCAAGCCAATCCGGCCATCCTACATGGGTATCGCATCTACATGCTACTCTCGAACATCATCCGCCATGAATCCTCTGGTGAGCTCACTGCGCATACGTATCGTAGGCCTATCAGATACATCTACGATTTGGAGAGAGAATACGAACAGCCATTCCAAAAAGGGTACGAAAACGTACCGACTGCAACCGGAAAAATCCAAACTTTTGTGCATCTTCACTGCGAGAAAAGGAATGGTTTTCTTTTTACAAAAAGGCATGAAATAATTGCAAAACCGAGGGACCGTTCCCCATGAAAGACATCTCTTCAAATTCTGATAACGACTGGCCAATTAAAAATTATTGGATTCTCAAAAAAAGCATGAAACCCGACTTTAAGAGAGCTACCAAGGACAAAAATCTCGCTTAGGGGACATTAGTACGAACCAACACGATCAAGCAATTTCAAGAATCGGAACACCCACACGAGATGCAGATGACTAGAATCTAGCTTATAAAAGCTCGGACTAACAGTGATCAGAGCGTCAATCTTACTTGAAATTTCGATCTTTTAAAAAACTCAGTACAGTTACGCTCCAGTGATTTCCTAGTGCATCCCTGCCTAGCAACACAGTTTTCGTGTCAGATTTACCAGTGCATCGCTGCCTAGCAACACGATTTTTGCAATGAACACCCATTCAACTCATCTGGGAAGATATCTCCATCAGTTCAAGATCTCTACACACAAGCTCACCTGAGAGGAGACGATGCACCTGCTCAAGATCCTCAGACTCACAGACACCGATTAACCCGATACCAAGAAATTCACTCGTATCATTCAAAAAACATAATTGTAGTTCACCCATTTCGTTTTCCCATTTTTTATCAAGTAATTTTTTTTTTCTTCTTTTATCATTCCTCTATTGACTTTTCTCAATCTTTACATCCCTTTTCCGGATTCTTGATAAAATAGGTAACCCTCAATTTTGGTCCAAAACCACTCTAATTAGAATGAAGTTTTTTATACACCAATTATGCTCCTAGCCCTTCATGGTATGCCTTAGCACTTTGTTCCATACATCACGTTCCCAAACTACTTTCGTTCCATGATCTTTAGTGATCCGAACGAGTCATCCTAAGGGTAACCTTTCGTCTTCATTATTCTTTAAAATTGACTCTAGGACCGCAACAACCCCTGAAGCACGTCACCTAGGTCAGGAAGAGACCTTAGATAAAATTCGCCGAAATTATCATTGGCCGGAGATGACTCAAGATGTTAGAAAATATATTGAAAAGTGTGACACTTGATCAGGATTGCCAGGAGCAATTAATTTCAAGGCTGTTCGAATATCTTCGAAATTAAAGTGGTCTGTAGAGATGAATTAATTCAATTTTTTCGAGTTTAAAACGAATAGAAATTGCCCATCAGGCTTTGGACCTGAGAAGTATGATGATAAGAACTGATTTTTGCATGGATGTTTTGGTAAAACAGCTCCCCACTTTAATAAATTAGCTATTGGCTCTAGCATGTAAGGATGATGACTCTCATTAAAGAGCCGATTTAAAGGGAATCTAGTTTGAATCGGAGGAGATGCAGAACAAATTGCATAACGCGATATACAAGATAACACAAAGAGATCCGCGGTTATATCAGATCAATTTTGGAAAAATTCCTTCAATTGCCTTGACCATCTCAACTTCTGGCCCGTTTGCAAGAATTGGGAGTTGACGTGTGACGAGCTCCGCCTGTTCAAAGGTTTAACACCAGATTTCTGTTGATTTGATTGAGCTCTGACGAATGATTCTATGGTTTGCTAAATCTTCGACTTTTTTTAAAGATTTCCTCCAAACAACTCTTTACCCGGAACTGTATTTTCCAATGCTAGTCTCCATTCCTTATCTACTCCTGGATAAGTAAAAGCCCTCCTTACATTTGATAATTGGTGGAAAAATTCGCACATGAGCCAATCAGCGCCATTAAGATGCTTAACCAATGTCAACTTATCCACTTCGCTCTCCTCAGACACTACCATCGATAAAGCTTGATGTAAAGTTGGAACGCGTGTGGGAGCACTGGGTCGCTCAGTATGGCAGGTTATGGAAAGAGGATCGAGATTCTTTAGTGAGGTCGGTCCCCGTTACCGTAGGCAGGTTGGTAGGGTAGGAGGATTGCTAGAAGATCGTGTCGATAGGGTCGAGAGCGATGGGTAATTCGATAGCGATAGAAAATCGATAGATGTCCATAGGCGCTAACGTGTTGAGAGGTTTCGGCATCCCTCCTCCTATATTTTATAGCTCAGCCCTATCACTGCAAGAAAGATAGCGATAGTGATAAGGTGGGCTGCATAGCCACGCTAATCACCGGGAGCTACGGGCTGTCAGAGCCCGGGGCCGATTGGCCCGTGAGAGAGCCCAAGCCACTCTGCCGTGTGGAGTGGAGAGTGTTCACCTAGTAGACCGGCTCCCCAGTCCCGATTCACGCGGCTGGAGTGCTTGGGATTCGTGCGCGGTGGGTCACCACCACTGCGAGGATATCCCTGCCGGTAACGTTTCTCGGAGCGCGCCGAATTCAAGTGTCCCCAACCAGGCCGTCCACTTAACCCCTTATCTGGACCCCTGGCCATTGGAATTTCCGCCCCGTATAACGTGGAACAATTCCCTGGAGTGGAGAACCCAGTGTTTCGACAGAGGAGTCTCATTGGAAGCTGAGGTTTAGTACTATAACCTCAACTTCCCACGCCTGGCGCAAATTTTGTTTTACAGTGCGTCGAAGGCTTGATCATGTGGCCTGTGTTGTCTCTAGTCCGAGCTCGCCACCGGGATCGGGTGACATGTTTCTTCTCTCGTAAGAACTCATCACCGCGACAGAATTATTTTTAATTACCTGAAGATATTGCATCATCTTCTTGGATGTTAGGTGTAACACTGTGTGCCGAACTACCGGCCCTGAGATTGTTCACCTCACTGTTTGGAATATTTTTATTGACGTGCATTATTTTTTCCTGATTCTTCAATTTTTTCAACCATTTTTCATACTTCTTTTGAGAATCAGGAACAATGCTATCTTCTTATCCATTATCCATTTCGATCGAATTTATCAACCAATAATCAGTGAAAAAAAGAAATTTTTTTGGAATCTGTGGTAACAACTTGAAGCACAAAAGCGTGATGACGAACAGATGAATAGCTGTTGGACGCCAGGGACCCCAAACGAAAAAATTTCACAGGTACTAAAAACTTGCGGTAAGATCTGGTAGCATGCAGTACTACTATGTGTTCTCGATTGTTTGTAATCTCGAGAATGAGACGCGAAATATATTATTTTTTTGTGACCCACCATATAAGCTGGTATTAATTATACCAATATAATTTTGTTTATTAATTACTCCGTGAGTGTATTGCTGTGAATCACCTCACCACAAACCATGCGAGTCGTTTTCCGAGGAAGCACGGTATGTAGTTCGCGTCCTTGTCTAACTCTCTCTTTTGGTCTATTGTTCTGGATATTGAAAGTGTAACCCACCCCGAGTTTTAAGCCCGTTGTCTCTTGTGAGAATACTTCTTGAATGATTCAAGTTGCCCATCTCGAGAAATGACCGACGGTCATTATTTTGAATCTAACAATTCAGCCGCTTTGAGCCCCGACAGCTCCTGATCCAAGCCGCGTCGGATGGAATCTTTTCCAAAATTCGAAATTGCATAAATCCCTCGTCGAGTAAAAACACATTTTCTTTCAACTTTTCATTGAAAAATTTGTTTGCGTATATTGTTGTTTATATCCAGGAACGCTCATCGCAGGCAAAAACGAAGTGACCGAAGACATGCTGTTGGCAGCAAATAGCACACACATATGCACATACGCTGTATTTTTCTGTAATTAAGTTTTGGCGTTCGCCTAAATTTTACTTGGCTTTTGGTGAGTCTGAATGTTGTAAAACCAACTATAAGTGCTAATTTATTTGCACATTCTTAATTTCTATCATATTATACAAATCATCGTATACTCAATTTAGCGACGGGATTATCGACACGTGGATTTCAGCAATCGAAGATTTTCCGAGAGATTCATTCTGCACTGACTTCCCGAAATTTCTGTCAATAACTAAATTGCATAAAATTTGCCAATCAAATAAGCCCACAACGGTATATCATATCGCAACTTCATTTGGACCGTTGAGATCGAGCAAAGCTCTTCGTCTTGCACCAGACAAATTAGCTATTGCGCAGTAGGAATTCCAAAGAATGGGGTTGGTTACCGTTTGTCTTTCAACGAGCTTCTGGTTTTCTGAACTACATCTGATGTTCAAAAAATCCAGTAACTGGCGACCTTGTGGACATTATCATGGACTTAACGCTCGTATAATGCCAGACTGATATTCAGTCCGGATACTTGTAGATTGCACCATTAACCTCGTGGGCAGAAGACTATTCTCGACTATCGTCTATGAGTTTGATTAAATTCCCGTGCCATAGGAAGAGGTTTCCAAAACAGCAATTATAAGATTGTTTGATTGGTACCAAAAGAATAGTCTGATCGACTGTCAAGTCAGACTATTCCTTTGGTGCCAAGTTTGAAGCGAACGTCAACTTTCCACGATCTGAAAAGATCAAGAAGTTACGGAAATTTCTCGGAATGATGAATTTTTATTGCTAATCGTCGCATCAGCACATGCTCTGCTTCATCAATGCTGCTACGTTAAGATCTCAACGGGTCCCCTCCAGTTCCATAGAGCACAGAGAGAGAAGCCGCTTTCGACACTCTCGAGAAACAATTACAAGACTTAATGATGCTGGTCCAGTCGGAATTGTCATTGGTGTGGGCCATAGTTATCCAAGTGTTCGAATTTGCCGGTGGCGCAGTTCTTCAATAGCGCAGAGGTACCGCTTGGAAGCTACTTGTCGTCTTCAATCCAGCCTTCTCTGAGGAGACGCATCCAACGACAAAGAGCGCTACGCAGTCTATGCAGTAGTCTATTATTTCAGGCGCAATTTCGCAAATCATGTGACGATCTACGACAAACCGCTATTACACGCTTTCAATGCAGACCCAAACGAGGGTCGATTGATTGTATCGGTCAGTTTTCAATTGATATTCAGTGTATCGCTGGTGACGATAATCTCGTTGCCGATGCCTTATTGCCAATTGAAATAATTTAATTAGCAGTCTCGGCAGCAGAGTTCGACGAGGTACAAGCAGAAGACGCAGACCTTCAAAAACTTTGACGTTAATAGCGTCCTCAGCCTGGACCTATCGATATGCCGGAGAGATCAACTCCAACTTAATGCAACGTCAATGATAAGCTCGTTCGTCCCTATGTACTGTTACCGCTACGCAGGAAAATTTCCGAAGCTCTCCATAGTCAGCCTCTAATGCATCGATCAAGCTAGTCTCTTAACGTTTCATCAAGCCGAGTTTGAAGAAACATTGCCTTTTGGGCTCGCTCATGTATCATATGCCAGAAGAGTAACATATCATGTCAGATAACAGACATCATTGGACCATATGCACCGTCCAGAGGATACTATCAATCTCTCATAACAATCGACAGATCTCCACTTCCCGCCAAAAGAATGTGGGATCGACTCCAAAATTCATCACCCATACAAAATGGGAATATAAGTATAGACAATCAGTAAACAACAATCAAGTAACAGAAAATTGTACGAACCTGTAGGAGAAATCCAGGAAATACATCGCACAAATGTGGTGGGGAGGGAACTACCGGAGGAGACAAAGGAGTGGCCAGGAGTTATCTGCTGAATACGGGCCTGGCAAGGTTTCTCGCCTCTAAGGGGCCCGGCTTGCCAGAGGCGATAGGGACTGCAGCCCAGGCAAGGATTTGTATAGGAGGAGAAGCGCGGTTAAGTAGGAGGGATGATCCGCGCTCTCACCGGCCCTGGGGATGGATCGCTGAAGGTGGGACGCCTCGTCGCGGGAAGAAATGCACCGCCGCGGGGGTACCTAGAAGAGAAAAGTAACAAGGCGGAAAAGCGCCTGAGGGCAAACTGCGCAGACATTCCTCCGCTCCTGGACGACTCGAGAGGGGTAGAAGATAAAGCGGCGGAAAATGATCAGCACGACAGTGAGAAGCGGAAGAGTCGTCGGCGAGCCGCGGTAGCGTACGGACTCGTACAGGAGCAGACCAGGGGGGCCCCCAAGCCCCCGGAGTCCGCTCTTGCATCCTTTATGCCTTGTTTGGAGTACCCTGCTGGAAAAGGCTGCCCTTAAGGCTGTAGCCCTTGTGCTCTTCTACCCCGAGAGGCATGAAGCTGACCTCAAGAGGCGGGAGTGGACGTTGATCTCGATAGCCCGCATCCTGGCGCAGCCTGCCCGAATAGCATAAAATAGAACCTACTGAAGTGAAGGAATAGAACCTACGGAGGTGAAGGAATAAAGAGCATATTAACAATCAAGCGAACTCAAGTAGATCACCGAATCCCGCCCCCCTTACCAGCGCAGGCAGGTAGCCTTATTCTCGCACCGTATTCCCAGGAGGAGCAGTTAGCGAATCGGGGGGAAAACGCAGTACAGGGATAACTGAGAGCACTAAGGGGTCACTTCGCAGATGGGGCAAATACCAAAAACGCGGTGGTATGGGTTGCCATGGATTATTAATTAGTTAATAATTGTTCAGAGATATTTGTTGGAAGTTGATTTGATATTTTTAAGGTTTGATGTTTAGTTTCGCACATTGCTATTGCGAATTATATTTTTCTTAGACTATTTCGATCTATTTATCATAACGCTCCAATTACAGAATCGTCTGATTGGGGGAAGCATGGCCGCGCGAGTCAGTATATCGACAACAGGCACTTCTCGCCGGGTTTTCCAGGACTACGTTGTAGCTTTTAATTTCTTTCGCGTAACTATTCAATTTGCGTTACATTATTTCTTGAAACTGCACTGAGAAAAAAAATTATTTTTGCCAAGAATATTTTCTTCCTACTAGTAAATCTGGGGATCACTGTGTAAATACTCCCACAAGACTTACTAATGCCAAATATATTTTCTTGTGATTAGTAAATATTCTTGGCTAAAGAAAATTTTTTCCTCAGTGTGGTAGATTTTGACTTGTTCTCCTTACAACTTGAACGGCGGAATTTATTTCAGATTTTGTGACCGCTGCCTCTTTCTCTATGTGGTTGAGACTGGTGAGTGGTGGATTTTTATTATTTTGTTCAATGAGGAGCGAGTTAGAGTTTTGTGTTTATTACGAATGTTGTGTTCCGTGGCGATTGATGGCATAGAATTAATTGATCGAATTTTGGCTGACGCGTGTCCCTTATTAGGTATTTTCTCGCGAGTTCAAAATTTTATTACCTTGAGTAATTGAGAATTTTGATCGGTCTTTTGTTAATTAAATTCAGTGATTCCGTTGAATTCCATATTGGAAGTATTAAGCTGTCGTTTCGTCTACCATTGTGCATATTGTATCGATTTTGGGATGGCTCTGCAGACTGTCTCTCCTGAGGTATTTTTCTCGAAATATTTACCTTATATTTTTCCAATCTGCGATAGCCAAATATTTTAAATTACTGCGGTTATTTTGACTCATTTTAATTCTGACTAGTTATTTAGCTGTCGACTTTCAATAGTATCTTTACATTCATTTGACTTTGACATTTCTATTTTGACTAGTTTTTTATTCTTTGACAAATCGCGGTTAGGGAAATATCATATCGAGCTTAGTCGTTTATTTATTTCGTTTTGTTATTATGATTGTAATTTTATCGAGAATTGGGGGCTGAATTTATTCGAAAATGAGACTAGGTTTTATAGTCTTGTTTTCCAATTCAGTCGATTGTAGTAACGATTTTCATTGAATTATGATCATTTCACCTTGCAATCTGAATTATGATTTGCTTTATAGTTTGAACCTAGTCATCTCAAGATAATTTCGGGAGCAGCATTTTTGGGACCCACCCGCTTCCGTGGTTGATATACTGAGCTATCACTGGTCCTTTTTGTCAGTTTACAAATTGTTTTAGTTTTTTTTGGATATTTTGTAAGGAAACGTTCTGGCGCTCGGGTTTTGGAAATTTTTGTTATGCTGGACATAGAGGGCTGCGTATATTTGTCCTTTTTTCCGCGGAGGGAAATAGTACGTCCCAATATATAAGAAAAAAAATAATAAGTAATAAAGATATCGAAATATCGATTAAATATCGAATTTTCATTAAATTTAATATAAAAGGGTAAACTATAAAAATTGTTTTTAAATTATTTATCTAAAAACAATTCAACAACTTTTGTTTTCACCACGTACCATAAAATACGCGCGCTTCAATACCCAGTATAAGCTTCTAAATAATATCGCATATGTATTCCTTAACAGAAGGACTGGTAAGGCTTGATAGTGCAAAATTTTAAGTTATTCAAAGTAAGATAATTTTTTATATTTTGAGATGTTTGAAGTTCTGGCAATTCTTGTCTTTTGAATAGCCTAATGAATAGCCCTGAACAACACTTGAAGCGAAACCTCGGGTCGCTATGCTGAGCTTCAACTTCGGCTAACTCCTTCGGGTCAAGCTTACGGAGAGTTGGCTCAGATTGAGATTCGGGACGGATGATTTGGAAGAAATTTGACCAACAAGAGAGAATAAACTATAATGTACACGTTGATGTTATGAGATGAGTTCGACACCGAGTGGTTACGTTTTAAAGGGGCATCAGAGGTGGGCCTGACGGTCCTCTTCTGCCTTTATTTATACTCGTCACCAGGGCCAACTGTCCTGGTTTAGTTCTGCCTGTGATCTGTCTCCAAGAGGGTCCTCTAAGGCTCAGCTAAGCACTTTCACGGTTTGATGCACGAATATTGCTTTGGAATTTTCAATGACTATGTCTGCACACCCATACAATAAGCACCCTCTACTCTTTGTTTAACGACAATAGAGGTCGGAAGCACGCTTTGTTCTCAGCATAGAGGTTGCCTAGGTTTGGTCGAAAAAAAAATAAAGTCTCTAATTGCGCAAGCAACAGGAAAAAAATACAAAACGTGCGGTGCTTTGTTCATAACGATAGTTATTATGACGGGAAGCTTAAACATTGCTCTTCAAGAGAATTGAACTTTATTATCTGCTAAAAAGTTCTTTAAAGCTGATCAAGCTTTCACACTAGACACTGGAATGTAAAATAACGTAATCGAATGATAAAGTCTACTGCGAATGGATAGAAATACAATTTTACCTCGATACACGTCTCACACATAATGAAACTACAGCTTTTTCCACCGTGCTTCATCAGGTCTCCGTCTAATTCCTCGAGGCAAATGGTACATGGGCCAATTTCATCCTCTGCGCTTGTTACATTTTGACAGGGATCAGTCTCTCTTGAATAATCGATGCCACTCTCGTTTGTCGATGTGTAAACGTCTGGCAGGGCTGTCAACTCGAACGCGTATATCGATCTACTCATATCTTTAACGTATCTTAATAATAAATTATCATCCTGCAACGGAAGACCCAAATTAAAAAATAATTGTGAAATAAAGGTTAGAATTTTTTAATTGATGAAAAATAAGTCGCGAGAGCGTCAATCGTAGAAAAAATAGAAAAATCATTGTTTTTAATGTTCAATGAAATGTAGCCCCGTAATTAAAACTTTATATTACGAGAGTGTTCTGTCATTAAATGATTGAAAAATTATTTAATATTGGAGAGCAGTATCGACGACAATTGACATTACACAATTTGTCGCCTTCTTGACCCTCCAGAGATCGGATAATTACGTTAACTCTTAATCGCCGAAAATGGTAAATAATAAAAAAGTAGTCAATATTGTATTGCATTATAAGACGGTAGATAATAAAAATGTACAATAAAATTTTTTTATAGGACAAAATTTTCTATGGCCATATTCCTCAGTATATCTACATGAGAAGCTACCGCAGAAAACTGTGAATGACGTAGTAGCTATTCAATAAATTTACGATGGAAAAATAAAGAATATCTTACCAGGATTTTTGATATGTGATTCTCCAATACCTCTGCTAATGCCAGATTACTTGTAGGAATATCGTCTTTTTGAAGAGTATTCAGTAACTCCTCTTTAACTTTCCCAATTTTCGATTGCTTATTCAGAGATACAACACATCGAATCGGAGGCTCATTGGTGACTGGAATATAGGTGATGGTAAGTTGCCTTTCCATCGCATGCGGAAGCGGCACTGAGAGATACATGAAGGGTTCATACGTCACCGATATATGCTTACAGACTGCACAGACCACCTGATAAACATTCATTCAATTGCAAAAGTATAAAAACATTGTATCACTAGACGATGGTTTATAGAAAAAAATCGTAAATGATTCTTGCTTGGAATTCGAAGAAAATTGCTAATAAGCGCCCAAATATTCTTGATGGTTTGATGCGTGAAATATTGCGATTCTCAAATTTCAATGAGACAATTGTTCTGATTTTTTAGTTAATCTAAAATTTAATATGGGTGCCAATACGTGATTTCTGCAATGAGCTGACAAGTATTTTCATATTTGATTTGAAAAATTTAACCGAGCGGCCCATTTCACATATTTTATTGTTGATAATCGAGTATCACTATACTTTATTTACCGTGCTTTTAAACTGCCCTTGGAAGGTATCAACAATGACACTCTTATTCCATTTAAGATGTTTTGCCCAGTGTTCATTAGCCTCAGCCTCATCCTGCGCAGCAACAGCACCATTGTCACAATTTTGCATTGTCCTTAAAAATAAAATGCCACTGGTTCCCAATCCATCTCTCTTGCGATTTTTTTGATGATCTTCAAGTCTCATTCTTTTAACATTGCACTTTTCCGAAGCACTTTCACACTCCGTATCCGACTCCGCGGATAAGCAATCATTGATATTAGTCTTTTGTACATTGACTTCTTTGATCCTCTTGATGCTCAGATTTTTGTTGTCAAAATCATGATTTTCCGTTAAGTTTGAATTATCCAATGCCATGCGACGAAGATTATCCTTGGGAAATTTTTGGGAATCGTAATGAATCTCATTATTGCACTCCTGGGGAGTCACCAGGAAATTTGCATTACTTGTTTTTGCATCCTTTACGATGTCAATGAATTTAGTATAGTGATTTGATTTTTTCGACAATTCCATGAGCCCGACAAATTCATACATGGAATGTTCTTCATTGTGTGTTTTATTGTAAATGAAACTCAATTTCGAGTCTAATAATTCCTCCGAGTCAAGGGTCTCTTCGTCGTCGTGCAAAAGAGATCCGGAAGGGGAGTTTGCCACACTGTCCAAATCATCCATGGGAGAATCTAAATCTGGATAAATAATCAAAAGGTGAAATTATTATTTTGTTTACTTTTTAGGAAGCGATGAAAGTAAGGAAATAACTGGACGGTAGAGGTAAAATATTTCAATCATTTAATTTTAAATGAAGGAATAAGGGAATGAAGCAAGAGATATTAGACGATTTTTGCTGTATGAAATAGTCTCGCAGTATAACTCTTGCTATCATAAAAGGCTTTGAATATTAAAATTACCATTTTATTAATTTCATAATTTTCATTATGGTATGTTTATTACAACCAATTAATAATTTGATTTTCAATGACGTTATTCGTTCATAGCTTGCGTCCTTATTGTATAATTCTTTGAGAATCGAAGAATTTCATATTAATAATTATTAAAGCGTTTACCGACGGTAGTGGCCGTGCGGTTAGAGTGCTGGACTAGCATGCCAAGGATCCGGGTTCGATCCCGGGCACCGGCGGTCAAAAATATATAGCGCTCTGATCTCACGGTTTCACTGCCGAGCGGTAGTCCTGTCAAAAGGACGACTGTACCAGGGCAGGTTTTTCCCTTAGATGAGGTTTTCCCTCCCTTTCAGCAAATGCGGTACAGGGGGTTGGGGGGTGGGAAGGGAACAAATCGTAAAAACCCGAAAGGGTATACGAGTGAAAGAAAATTTTTTATTAAAGCGTTTACAAATGTGAATCTATTAATGGATAAAATAATAATAAATAAAAAATGGTAAATATTTTTTTTAGTTTCACTAAACTTTTCTAGATGTTTTATAGTGGTATGTTTTACAATTTCACCAAGCACTCGACAAATTATTTTATTCAATTAGTAACAATTATCAACTGACGGCGCGTGTCTGGTCATGTGGTTAGAGCGCCATTCGATTACAGGTCGAAGAGATGCCAAAATATTTTTTTATAGCCCTAACTTACACGGTTTTATCGTGCAAACGATAGTGTCGAAAGGAACGACACTACCCCAGATAGGAAATTACAAAACAAATCTCCTCAAGTGGAAGAAATAACAACATATTTTCAAGCCTGCAAAATGAACCTTGAAACAGGGTTGATACTTTAGCCAAAAATCACTCTTCATTAATTCAATTTACAATGTTAATTGATAATTATTAATGAATAATTAAAAAAAAAATAATAATTTACACTTCAATCATGATTATTATTATTAATTGTGTCTCACCTACGCAACTTTAATGCAATAATCGCTAAAAAACGGATATTGTTGACTCAAAATGTTACAACTGACTGGGTTCGAACCTAGACCTAACGATCCCTAATCTTACGTCCTCACTACCAATCTACCGCGCAATTCTTCAAACCACTATTTCTGCTCGGCTATGATTTCGTCCCACTAAAGCATTCTTCTATTCAATTCATAGACATACTCAGTGAATAATCAGAATAGAATAGTGGATTAATTTAACAATAAAAAACAATATTGTTACACATCATCAATATTATAACAAATATTCCTGGCCCCGGATACGCTGGTAAAGAGACGAAGGGGAATGCTGAGTGCCAACCAGGTACACGCCCAGGTGGCGAATAGGGGAACGGCCAGGAAAAGAGAAGTGCCAGAGGACCAGGGACGGGTGCCGAAAAGTTTCTGGGCCTGGATCCCTCTAGTCCTTCTCGGAACCTGTTCAACGGTGGTGATAATAGTAAAAAAGGGAGTAACTTCCTGACAGAGCGCTGTACAACGCCGTCGCAGCCCAACTCCCCAATCTAAGGTGAGAGTTATCGTGCCGACGGCTGAATGGCACTACAGAATAGCATCATGAACGATACCTTTGAGGCGCAGGGCGGCACCTCATTGTATTCACGCCTTACTCAGAGGGAACGTCAAAGGGCTGACAGGGATGGAGCCGTAATACACCAAACTCCAACAGGAGCCCAGAAGATCGTAATGACAATGGAAGCCGCAGAGGGGTCAAATGAAGTTACTACGTCGGGAGGGACCGGCGAGGTCCAACCTCTTGAACGGAAGAGGCGCACCGGTGCAGAAGAGCCTAGAGCCCGCAAGGCTTGGATTCAAACTGAGCCGTTGAAGAACCAGCACTTTGAGTAGTGGACGGCGGAGACCTCGAGAAAAGTGGACGGGTAGATCGGTTCAAAGTGAACTTAGGCACTGCCTAACAAAAAACTAAAGATGAGGGAGGGGATCGGTGTTATCTATTTCAGGGAAGTGGCGACGGGTATTAGCCGGGCGGCCATAGCGCCGGCGGTATCCAGAGTCGACTTTGACGGAGGCCGAACTCATCTAGGCGGCGCTGGCGGCAAGGTTCGGGGGTGACCAAAGTGGCTCCCCGGCTTTGAGAACTACAAGTATGATCAGGGAGTGCTGTGGGTCACGTGCACAGATGCTCGTACTAGAAAGACTGGCGCAGGAGCGAGGTGGCTGCAGTCATCTCATGGGAAGGGGCCTCACTTGTCCTTATGGACGCACTCTCCAAACTGTCCACAGTAACGGCTTCTCTAGCAGGAACTCGGATGAGTCCGGCTGTTCCACTGAACAGAATTAAAAGGCAGAACGAGGTCCTCTTCACTGAGAAATGGAGGGTCTGACTACAGGGAGGGCAAAGAACGGACCAACCTCGTAATAAGACTGGATCCCCGGTCCATAGAAAGGCTGAATGAGGCAGGGATGACTCCTTTCTACTGTTTCGGTGGGGCTCGCTTCTACGTGTCCCGGCGAAGAGGAGAGAAAGGACCACCGGCCTAAGAAGAAGGTGGCAACTCATGCGGTAAGTGACCCGAAGGGAAGAAAGGTGGATGGCTGTGGGGACACACGGGATCGTACTCACCAAAGAGCTGCAGGAGCTGGTCAGGTACTGCAGGTTAAATGGTCAGCGTCCAAGGAGCTAGTCTAGTATACGGACGATTCCAGGATGGGTGACCGAGCGGGTGCAGGAGTCTGAGGGAGCTTCTAATACGGGTACAATCAGACTGGACTCCCTCGCAACGATGCTGCAGACAGAACTAGGTCCTGCGAGCCTGTGGAAAGTTAATCCTGGATAGATAGGACAGACGCAAGAATTTGTACATCTGCACAGATAGCAGGGGTGCGCTGAGGGCACTGCTCAGACATGAGAGCTGCTGTCGACTAGTGACTGATTGCGCCGAGATGATAAGAGTTGGAGATCATAATCAGCTAGAAGTGGTATGGATTCCCGGGCAGGCTAGCATCGTCAGTAACGGAAAGGCCACCGAACTAGTTAAAAGGCGATGCTTGAGTATAGCATCAACAGAGGAACACCCTATTGGTATGCCCATAGACTTTATCAAGAACGAAATCCATAAACGAGCGGAGGGGGGCGGAGGATAATTGTGGAGACTTGGTACTCTGAATGGGGTGTCCAGCAAACAAAAACCCAATTACGCGAACGTACCAAGAAGCTAGCCGGCAAACTTGTCGACCTAAACAGGACAAAGCTATCAACGATTTTCCACGAGCTTGTCTAACCAACGCGCAACGTTTTTCTCAACTAATTAACGGAAATTTATTGATCAACACCGTTTGATCAACGTGAAGCTAGAACCACTCAACGTTAACTTAACAATTGTTGTTTTTATTATTATATATATTATATATATTTATTATATTTATTATATATTTTTGTATATTCGAGACAAGTGAGCATTAAACGCGAAGTGTTTTATATCTCGGGTTTATCTCATTTATCTCCACTTTCCGACACACATTTCCCAATTTTCCGCAGAGAAGCAAACTTCTCAAACTGTTGCATAGCTTTTAGTAAACAGTCGACAGATTTGAGGAAGCGGACTATGTCTCAATGCATTATTACCACTTCCATTGTATCTCCCGTTGATAATTGAGCAGGTCACTGAATTATAGGGCACTTTTAGGTAAAAATGTGTGGATGTAATGATGAGCATTGAGGAAATAGAGAAAAATTATTCCATTGATTGTCCGCGACTTCTCAAGTCCCACACCCGAATTTCTGCTGAGTCTGTTGGGACGGTAATTTCCCGAGAACGGCAAAAATATGGCAGGGTTACCAAATGGATGGGTAATTTATACTGAATTTTTCTCTCCGTGTAGGTTGGGAGATATCATTGTTCATACACCGGTCGTTGAGTTACCTCGGAACCCGAGTAAGACGTAGCGATGCGTTGGCTTTAAAGCCAACACATGTTGATACAATAAAAAATAGTGGACACCCAAAGAGATGAATGACTTCAAATAATGCTGAAGTGATCCCACAGTTGTCAGCATTAAACACAAACCCCTCACCTCATCACCTTCTATCACTGAGTACCCGCAAGGAGTGGTATATCTTTGCTCCTACAACTCTTTGAATTTCTCGCTATATCTCTCTATATGAGAAAAAAATGTGGGAGGAAAATGTTGCTGCAGAATGGCTCAATCTCCGTTGGCGGATGGCTCAAGGTCAGCCCGACTATCCCTCAGCCATGCATGGGTTAACCTTCAACCAACCGTAAGCCGTGATATAATTTGTGTCACTGGACGTGTGAACAATTATAGCCGGGGGAGGGGGGGTTATGTATTTAACGGTTTATTTATTATTTTCACATTTACCTGGGTACACGACTACTGGCTGATTCATTCTTTTAAATGGTATGGGAATGGGAGGCACCCCAGTGAACCAAAGAAATTAAAATCTCTCTAATGAATTATTTGCGGTAGGGATACACATTTTCCAGTTCTCTTCTAAATATTGAATACTGTATAATTTAAATATTTAACCCATAGGACCATACCGGAAGCTACAAAATGATCGGGTATTTCCCCATATATAATAGTGTTAAGTGCTTGCAAGTTGAATACATGGAGGACTTACGCGACGGATTTTCTCGCAGAACTTGATATATAGTTACGCAAATTTCAGATATGTACAGTTATGTATTGTCCATGGGGAACTACCTCCTCTTATAAGAATAAAATTGATTATAAAGTAGTATTAAATAGGGGGTTAGGTTTAGAGATTCATTTGGTTATGGCTCAGAATAGAGTTAGATGGTTTTTATTAGGGATCTCAGGATTGTAACGAGCATGTGGGGATACTCGTTCGAGATTCCCTCAATTAGTCCAAAAAAGAAGGAGCTAGAAATTAACATTCCATTTTGATCATTATTTTCACCGTTCGGGGTGATGAGGGTTAAAACTAAGAAATGTGGGATGAGTTAAGGTTCCTGAAGCACTGTCGCCAAGAACCAATCTCACGAATCATCGGACAATTTCGCAGGACCAGAAAAATCAGGGTCGATTTCGGAATTAATCGATACGGGGAAAACACCATGTCGGATGGACAGCAATTACGCGAAGAGAAATATCACATAAAAATTACGGAACAACTCACGTAATCTGCCAGCGAGAGTAATTTTCTGTGAATTTCTGCAATGAAAAACAATCATTATGAAACATTCAGTAAATACTCGGGTCTGCAAAAACTCAGGTAGAATTGGAACTGGCGGGAAATTTTTACGAAGTGTTCAGTAAATTTTCACTGATAGAATGTATCATCCCAATCGTGGTTAATCGTATTTTCTCGGACTCTTTCGGAAAATGCGAGTTAAGCCGATCGTACCCAACAATTTTCGGAGGTAAATCGTAGTGAATGTCGGCACAAAATAGTTGAAGCGAAAAGTGGAAGAAAAATCTGACGGGATCAGGAGTAATTTAATGTACGTATTTTTATGTTTTTTCATTCTTTACATGATCAAAATCCTCTAAGACAGGACTGAAAGGGCAGTATGCTAAATAATTCGCATCCTACCCTCAAACATTCACATGCCCCAAGCATGATGAACACGTGGGTGCAATTAATTATTAACTTTTGTCCCGTGATCCATTTAATCCAACAGCAATTTTTGCTTTTGAATGGGCGCACTGTCATTATGTCAATTTAAGTTCTTGTTTTTTTGTGTTATTTCAATCCATTATGATCCAAAATTTCGAAATTTGATTTTTAGACCCTGATCGTCCGTATGTATGTATGTGCTAAACGTTTTTCTATTTTTTTTTATTGTACACGACTGAATCCATGGAATTAAATTACTTCTCTCGTCCAATCTCCGTACGATAGAGCCCTTCTTATCAACCTCAACTAAAATTCGATTCGTTGATTTTTCATTTTTTCTGTGTATTTTTTTCGAAAATCTGCATTTTGACAGTAATTAACAAAAATATTTGAATTCCATTGAGAATGAATCTAAAATCTTGCTCGGATATCCTCTGAACCAAGTTGGAAGATAAGAATGATAACAATATGGTATTCGTTTTTATTAACTTTTGGCATGACTTACAGGTAAATTTCTTTCGTTCCTTATTTTTCCATCAATTAAAAAATTCAAGAATCAAGAATTCAAGTATAGTACAATAATACTATCATATATTCTTCCCATGATACAGGGTAGCTGGACTAATCGTTCATTCGCAAGAAGGCTTTGTAGCATATTATCACCGAGGGAGTGCATCGATGGCTTGGTGGCAGACATATTCGAGCGAAGTAAAAAATCCTGATTCTTGTGATACAATCCGACCATATGGAGCGATTTATGTAATTGATATGACAAGTAATGAGATGCCTTCGGAATGACAAAGTAAGCAATTTTACACGTAATTAGAGAAGTCGAGGAGAAATCTGAGTACAAAACCTAAGACAGTATTAATAATATTCATAATTCTTGCATTAGTTGATTTTTTTTTTCAAGATTTTGCAGACAATTTCGTGGTCAGCACGATTTTGGACTGAGATGGTGGATGAGTTGCCTCGACATTGAAGTCGTTATTTGTTACCGTGGCGAAGATGTTCTTGACAAGAAGTTTTGTGTCAATGTTTTCATTGTTAATAACAATGGGAGGAGTTGGTTCGGTGGATCCCGATCCAGAAAAAATAGCTGGATTATCGGAAAATGGAGTAGCACGTGGCTGAGTGAGGTTATTCGCGGGGTCTACGAATCCTATTTTCTTTATCTTCGTTTTTTTCCTGTAGGACTCATTGCATTTTTTCCTTTTAAAGGTAGCAGAAATGGTGTTGTTAATGTTTCTATTCACTATGAGGTGGTTGTGGGGGTAGTAATATTAACTAGATGCAATATTCCAACGGTTGAGATTAAAGTCAGAAACGCTAGAATAGAGATGGCACAGAACCCGTCCGTGCAGCTCGAGACTCCGAACGAAACTGGAACCTAATACCTAACTCTTGTAGTAGGAGTATAAAAATTACTTCATAAATTTCAGTGAGTTATTTTTGCGCAGTTCTGTCCTTCGATCAATTGATAGATAAGTAGATTACTAATGATTCCCGTAATTTGTTTAATTAAAAAATAATGGCAATCATAATTGCAATTATTAGTTCCATAGCGAACGCCTCCTTTCCCGAATTGTTCAATTATTATTCACCTGGTCTCAATGAATGATAATTTCGATAAAATTTCAACGCATTTCATTGCTTAATGTGGAATATAATGTAGTTATATTCAATGATTATTTTAAGTGACGGATATTGGGGAAGCTACGTAGGGCCCATGAATAGCCATTGATCGACAAACGAATATTTATTCAATGGATTGGGGCTTTAACATTGGACCAGCATCGCTCCACCAAATCTCGTTGGATCGATGTGGGCCAATATATTGGCGGAATGTCGAACCGCCGAGTATCGGCGAACGATGCTGGCCAGTGTACGGGCCAAGCATGCGAAAACCGAGTGTTGATTAATAAATGCGGGCTAATATATTAGCCAAGTCTGCAGGCTCGGAAATTCCTACACGGGGTGGAGAGTTATCATAATAGTCCTGACTGCATGATGGTCCTATTAATCATTATTTTGTATTGTTTATATTGTTTGACCCTGCTTATCGTTTGAACCTTGGAAGTTACGATTTTTACCCTCGTGAGGAATTACCCTTTCAGCACACAATCCTCCCGATACGAAACCGCAGGGCATATTTCCACTATTTTGAAAGGCTTTTCTCAACAATCTCGTTTCGCTCAATACCCCAGTACTTGGATACAGTTCAATTTGTGAAAAATGTGGTTTACTGAAGAGTTGTTTCTATTTGTCAGTCTCTATTTTGTCTTCGACATATATTGCGTTCGCGCCTCTGTACTGGAGCGAACAGATTGTATTGTTTTCTGTCCTCAACAGGTCTGCCTTTGGACTTGTTCTGGGGGAAGGAAGAAGGGGAAGCGGAGAAAGCTGATAAGAGAGATGACGAGAAATATAGTGTCGATGGCGAGCCGCAGTAGCACCCTGACGGGTACAGGAGCCGACCAGCAAGGCCCTACTTTGCCCGCCGAGTCCACCCCGGAACATCTCATGCCGTACTCCGCCAGGCAAAACAAGGCGAGGAGAATGCCCAGGAATTGCCCTTGAGGCTGCCAACCCTGGTAGGTAGCCATGCCCGAGTGCAACGTCTCCTGTTCCGAGAATCACGAGATTGACCTGAATTGTATCATTTTATATGAAGGAAATTAGAAACAGAATGAAGAAAACATGCAAGTCCCATTGATCTCCCACCTTAGCACCGGTTCCTCAGGAGGAACAGTTAGCAGATAAGAAGAAACACAGCCGAAGAGTAAGCAGGAACATCAAAGGGGCCTGTTAGCGAAGCTAACAAATATCAAAATCGCGAAAAAAGAAAGAGCCCCAAATTTTAAATCTTTAGAATGTACATAATTCTGAGTTGACAGAACCGAGGTTTGAATTGATCCGATATTCAGCCATGATAGAGACTCCCGTTCTTACGATTAGGTTATTCAACGTCTTTTGATGATCCTGTAGTAAGGGCGGGTCGAGTTAACGTCAGTAATTCGGTTGTGATCGATAACTCGAGCGAGAATTCGTATCAAGAATCTCCAGAACATTTGTGCGGATTTCGGAAGTGCAGTGCAAAGAATCGCTATCAGAGCTATCTAAATACTTTTTCTTCATACCTCGGTCAAAAGTACGTACTTCCTGCGGTGATTTCGAAGCAGAAAGTCTAAGTTTGTTGCATTAGTCAAGTTGCGGATCTCCTCTCTACAACAGCGGGAGTAAAAACTTACTCGTGTGCACTGATACTCAATACACACGAGTCTCCCATGATATTCCATCCCTACCGTTGGCGTCAAATTGATCATCTCCCCCATAACCTTATAGTAAAAAATGATCCATATTTCCTGTAATTTACAAACTTGAAATATATTTGACGTTAACTCTCTATAGATACGTTTATACCTGAATATTTCTTTTTTTATGTGTACTTGTAACTTGTAAATAATATAGATTTTCACAGGATATGTTGAAAATTCATTGAGGAACAGGCAAAAAATTTTTGACAACATAACTCATGCGGTTACATCCAACGCTCAATCAAACCCCCATCCACATAGTAGAAACAGTGCAGATAACGTGAATATGGGACAGGAGTTTGAAATAGATAATGAGACTCTAGCAGCAATCGAAAAATCGGCTCTATCTGAGATACCAAAATCAACGATGCCTTCTTTTACTACAGGAAACCACCAACGAATAATTTTAAATTCCAATCGTCAATCCACAAAAACGACACCTTTCCTGAAAAAACCACCGATTTCTGTTTTTTTCGCGTGGAATCGAAAATGAACCGCTAATTAAAAAAAATAAAGTCGAGAAAATTACAATTCAAACAAATAACCAGACTTCGGAATTCACTAATTCATCTGCAAATAATAAACCCAAGCGTAATATATCATAACTGTGTATTTAATGGCAATATTATTAAAAATTTTAATTCCGCAAATAGTAAAGAGGAACATAACGGAAAAAACACTTGATGTGTTAGAAAAGATTCAAAGCAAATTATTTAAGTTTTTAGTATCCGTATTTTATTGTAAAACACATTAAATATTAAGATTTCATTATTCTTTTCAAAAAACTATTACGAAGTTACGAGTATAAAACAGTTGAAAATAACTTTTATAACCCAACTAATATAATTGTTCTGGTTATGATACAAATATAAGATGTTGATAAAATAAAAATTGTGTCGTCCAAAAGGGTGTACATATAACTTCATTTCTAAATTTATTTGGTTAACGCCTGCCGACGACCAGCAGCACTCGCTTCGCTCATGCAGCAAATGTCGGGGCAGGCATCAATATACCTTTCGATACACGCGGAAAAACCGTCCGTACTTTCGGCCGACTATGAAAAAAATAGTATACACTACATGGGCTGATATTTGAAATCCCGGAACAGCGCGTCATGATGCCCTCGACTTCACCTAAGAGGATGAGTGCATAACTGTAACTGTAACTGTAACTGTAACTGTAACTGTAACTGTAACTGTAACTGTAACTGTAACTGTAACTGTAACTGTAACTGTAACTGTAACT
>NW_011887793.1:218263-222963 GCF_000806365.1 Fopius arisanus | reverse complement strand
GTAACTGTAACTGTAACTGTAACTGTAACTGTAACTGTAACTGTAACTGTAACTGTAACTGTAACTGTAACTGTAACTGTAACTGTAACTGTAACCGTAACCGTAACCGTAAGGCCAACATAATCTGTAAATGTGTTGGATCTACTGCGCACTCTGGGCGCCGAATTTGAATTTCCTGTTCCGAGTTGACCAATAAGAAATCAGTTTTGAACTCCATTCATGTCTCGGTACTTTCATAATAATTACATGTGTTGTCATGAAGCCACACACATCGCCGCCTGCACGTCGGGGGCGCTGGGTAATGCACAGAGCGGTGACGGTAAGGTATTTGGACTGTCTCATTAATGTTCATTTCAATAAGAACCCACAAAATGCAAAAAAAGCCAGTATAAATACGATCCATTGATTATAACGTAAATTCTGACATGAAACTGAGGCCAAAAGGCTGGGGTAAATCTACTATAGTATATTGTGCCTCTAGGGATTAAAGTATTTTCTGACGAAATGTGAGTTGATACTGATAATCACATGATTATCAGTATCATTACAGTATCATTATCATTATCATGATTCTCATAGGGACTGAAAACTACGATCTAACCGAGCGCAGCGAGGTTAGAATCGTATTTCCCAGTCTCTAGGGGAATGAAATAATTTCCGTATTAAATTTGAAGTTTTATATTCCGTTTGTGCGGTTTAAGTGTTTAATGGTATACCATAGGTTCAGCAAATGATAACGACAAGTTTGGTATCAAAAGAAACAGTAAAAATATTAGTGTATTTAAACTGCATCGGTAACTAAATTAATAGAATTCGTCTATCCTATTAAGATGATAATCATTGGAGTTAAATTAAATACTGAAAGAAATATTTACCTCTTGGCGAGCCAGCCATCGTTATATTGGGACTATTCTGACAATCTGATGAAGGTGATTGGCTATACGTATCCATGAGATCATCGTTAGACTTGCTAGAGGCAGTGACGATTGCATCAAAAGTTGACGCTAAATTGTCACAGTTTTTACTCATACTGAGAGAGTTGGCAGTGATCGCAGTGGAGGGTGACATTTGGCAGCTTTTGTTAGACTTCGCGGTATTCATTTGTTCATGGAGAGAGTCGAGCAATAGGGCAAGAAACTCTTGACAATCGTGCTGTAACAATATATGTAAAAGTTGGTAATTGTTCTTTACATTTCTTTATATTGTTGATTGCAGGCAGGCATCTCTGTTTTTTTTCTCCGTGGAATTCCATAATTCTGCGTGGAATTCGCTGGTGGCTACGTAGTGAAATATAAAATGTGTACACTACGGGAGTATAAAGTTCTTTCTTCAGGTGTTTTTGCGGGCCAGACGTGTTTAATTAATCTTGATATATTAATTATTACAAAAAATAAATTCTATGGTGTCAGGGGGTACGATATCGGCTTTTTATCAAGGCGTCCCTAGATATCTCCTTACCTCGACAGCACCAAAGCTCAATCATCCCCTATTCGTACTTTCCTCTAGCGAACTTATAACTACAGCTACGAGTTACGAGTTCATTTCCCGATAATGAAAAATCTTTCGCATCACCGGAATTCGAATCCTCGCTCATCATGGAACGGTTTGTTGAGGGGGCCAGCTCACTGACAACTAGACCAACGACGCCTCTCTGCATTTCTAGTTAAATTCAATAAATTTTCGAGATTTCTGGATACCATGAATTTTTGTATGTAGAGCACACCTCAACGTGGATATATCAAATAGCTTTTAGGCTACACTTTTTACGCTGAAGTAGTTGAAAAAAGTGAACTACTCTCGATGCATTAAGTATGGTAATGAATATAACAACTAGCACTCGAATTCCAGAATCGGAGTGTGGTGAATATCTTGAAATTGAAGGGAAATCGAAAATTATTCATAACGATTTTTTCAGTAGATCTTGTTCTGGGCTATAAGAACGATTTATTTGAAGCGCAATTGAAGTTTTCAGGGTTCTCACATAAGGGAAGATGATAAATCTTTGGAAATTAGGGACTCTTTGGCGGAACAGGCAACGGACCAGATTTAAACGAATGTACAGATTTAGAGCGGCCTATCAGGCTTCTTTTGAATCAGTACAGTGCAATACACTTATATAAGGTGCCCCCTCGATAACTTCACCCTCCCCTGTTTCGAGGAGAGGAAAAATTTCTCCACAATTCTGCCACTATCACACACTCTCTTCGTTCAACATACACTCTTTCGCTTAACCAGACATGGGCAAAGTGGGAACCTCAGAAGCCCAGGCCATAAAACCGTATTAGACCCATTGTTCAGAGTACTATATCACAATTGCGTGAGACCCGGCGTACCTAGAATGATGGTCGCAACGAAATCTATTTATCTTTTCAATATTCAAATTGGAACAAATAATGGTCAGACTCTAATGGAATTTGCATAGGAATTCAAGAGAATTTCATTAAAATAAAGAATTGTTTATTAAATTTTTTAATCTATGATCATTTTTCAATTGCCTTTATTCGATCACTATCGGCATTATTCATCATTCACTCATAATTATTTATTTTCGTGGTTAACTCGAAATGGATGAATTTTCAAAGATTTCACAGTGGGATCGATATAATGCAAAAAAGCCAGTAAGACATGACATGATGTAATTAAAATTTTTTATATCCGTGCTTTTTTAAGGTCAAAAACCTTTCAAATTTAAGTAAGACGTCACATTCAATTCCCGAAAACCGGAAAACTCCCTTCATTTTTTTAAATTCTGCGTAGGGAATGTTCTAACAACATCCAGTCAATAAGTTAACCTCGTGTATAAGTAGTAACTCTAGAATTAATTTTTGTTGATGTCTTTCTCGTTGGGCTCATGAAATCTTGCAAGGGATGTCAAAGTAGATCAAATAATACGTGCAAAAAATTTCATAAAATTGGCTAATTATTTTTTCATCACGAGTCCACCCCATAATACCCTTAACCCTTAATCAAATAAAGAACCAAGTTGAAATATTTTCAATGGAGGAAAAACTTGAGCAGAACATGGAACCTCGATCGATGTTCGGCAATTGAAGATAGTTTAACCCGGTTCTTTATTCAATTTCATTGGATTTTGTAACATAGAAACTTATTCAAAATGTTAACTTGAGAGAATTCTTTCAAAAACTTAAGTTGTTAAATTTTTTAATTGCCAAGGGGAAACTTCATGCTGGACGTTAAGTTTATGTAGCAATTTTTACGTGGTCTAGTGTGCTAACAAAATTTCGTTAAAAAAAAAACAGAAGAATTGAAATATCTGATGAACTAATAATCCGATTCAGACCTTCTTCAATACCAAATATTTCACTGCCAGGCGAAAACTTCATTCCAAATTTCAAGTTGATGAATCAATCTTTCGCAACGTTACCGTGCTAAGAAATTTTTCTTGAAGCTAGGGCAATATCACAGGCGCGGGCGATAGGCACACGCGATGTTGGGAACCATTTTTATTATCTGTGATCATATATTCGGTATCCTCCATCCAAAAACATTAATCTGTTAAAGCAATCCTATTAAACGCTGGAATATTGAATAATTAATGATCATTCTTTTTTTAATTGTAACTACACGGAGAGAAATATTTAGTAAAAATTACGGAACTTTCAGTTCACTTACCGATTACGGAGTTGATTCGAAAAATTTAAGTGACGGTATCGTTATTTTTCACCCATAATTAAGATAAAAATTACGGAACACCGCGGAAAAATTCCGTGACTTTAGATAAAAATTACGTGACAGTTCCGTAAAATTTCCGACAACCACATTTCGCTCCAGAATTACGAAAAACACACGTAATTTTTATTGAATATTTCTCTCAGTGTATTGTGACATATTGAGATTGAGCGATAAGTCGTGTGATATCCAAAAACCTATATAAATAGTTTTTATTCAATTTCATAAATATTAACTACTGTAAATACCTTCATTGAATATTAAATTCCACTTTCAATAAATCAGTCCAATTTCACCATCACGGAAATTGAAAATGCAAAATCATCAAAAATTAATTTCACCATACACGTGAGTGCATTCGCCTTTGCGCCAGAATGACATGTGTCAGGGCAGTGAACCTTACCGGCGAAATCACGCGCTATCAAAATTGCTGAATTGACAGGTCAATTCCCTTCAAGAATAAAAAGTGGGAAAATCACACCATAATTTCCACCAATTAAAAGTCGATTCGTGTAACCACCACAAACCGATCCGCTCTCCAAAATCCAAAAGACAAACCAGTCTAGAAACCACCGTCGGAGCGATAATTTGACTTGGTGGAAATTACTTTGCGGAATCGATCTGTCTCTTCTGATCCTCCCATACTATAATTCGCAACTGATTCGATGTAGTGCGCGGTAACCTATTGAATAATAGTAAAGAGCTAAACGGACTGAAGTGTACAGGGATACTGCATCCTTGAATCGAAAGTAGGAGTGTTTCTTGCATATTAAGAGGACTAATTCATTAGTTTCCGTGGTTGTAGACATTCTCAAAACTCTTAAATTTTGTCTATTAATTATAAGCGAGTGGGTGAACGTGGCAGAATAAGAAGTATTCATAATAGGATCAGAGACTACTCTTATTCTGGTGAAGAAAGACGATTGTGTCACCGAAGGATCCACGCCTATCCATAAGAAAGGATTACAATAATAATACTGCTCAACTGTGAGTCTCAAAGAATTAGTTTC
>NW_011887793.1:184049-218243 GCF_000806365.1 Fopius arisanus | reverse complement strand
ACCTTTTTGTTAAATAAATTGTGTTATACATAAAATTCTAGATTCAAACCAACACTTTTAATTGTATTTCCAAAGAGTTTAGAAATAGAAGATTACTTTTGAGCATAAAATTTCCTCGGAATCATTTGATTATTCTTAATCCCTGAATTCCTATCCCTATTTCAATATTTTAAATTGACAACACAATCAAGGTAAGAATGAAAACCAAATGTCGTCCAAATCAAACGTAAAATATAAAAATATTTAGCTTCATTCAACATTTCTAACTTAGCTTTTCCATATTTTTATATCAAAAGTTCTAATTCTTATTTTCCGGAAATAATTCTATTATACAATAGTTCTCCTCCGACGCTGACAACGTCTCCGGACATAACAGTCGGTTTTTCAAAATAGGATATGTTTAATACTTAAGACAATGAAGGATGACGAGAACGAGATAGATTATCTCCCTTTCCTGTCATCTAGACATGGAATCAGCAATCTCGCGGTCAGACAGGGTCAGCCATCCAAAACGAGTCGAAGTTTCAAGTCGTCTCAACTTTTTTTATTAACGCGTATATATGAACCAATCAAACCATTATTGTATATTTTAATAATTTTAAAGAATATATTTACATTACTAGCGTATATGGCGCGCTATGCGCGCCAAATCGTTCACGTATGGGGTGTTATCATTGGAATATATATATATATATATTCACGGTTATTTCCAATATAATATATACATACATAGAATTTAAAAAAGAAGAAAGAAAAAAGTCTAAAAACTTATATAAAAAATACTTTAAAATTTAATAAATTTAATAATTTAATTTACTTTTTTTTAATAAATTATATTAAATTTATATATTATATTATATTAATTCAGTATAATATAATATAAAAATAAAAATATTAAATATTATTATATAAAAAAAATAATATATATAAAATTAATATAATTTATATATATATATATATCATATTATATAGATATATTTTGATATGCATAGCGCCAAAAAAAGCTGACAAGAAACGTTACATACTTTTTTTTAAAAGGGATATTTACCTGTTAATTACGCAAGTAGTTAGTTGCAACTAAAAATTTATCTTTGATAATTTTCATATATTTGTTTAAATGGGAAGCTTTCTTATTAACATTTGTTGCGCGAATAATTTTCAAATAGATTGGTATTGCAACAGTCATTTACATGAAAAATATTCATCAAAGGTCAATGAGACCTATCATTTTAAAGCTCCTTTTTCAAGCTTCAAGGGAGTTTAGAATATTTGATGAGCTTCGGTTTGAATGACAAAAATCCCGACATATCCTTAACACAGAGAATGGAAGCGAGACATTGTAATCAGTTAAGATCGTTCATAGGCCAATACAGACTGAAAATAGGCCAATGAAGATGAAATCATTGTCAAGCTCACTTAAATTAATTAATTTAATTTAATTTAATTTTCACATAATCGTTGACACACGGAATAAGTGTAACAGGAAGTTATGACGCTCGTCGATACATAACTCAGAACATAATAAACGTAACCGAATGAATAGGAAGTCGAACGCTAAAACAATGAGCTTTAAAGTCATATATAATAGTCATGGTTATTCCTCCATTAATTTGATAAAAATATGAGATGTGTGGCAAAAATGCAAGGTAGACATTTCATATGATTAATACGTTATTAATTAAAGGCCGAATCAACATCAATAATAGAAAATAGTATCATTTGAAAGCCCAGAAAATGAGTTTTCAAATGAAAATTTGGCCGAACGTAAAACCACCAACATAAACGTGACGTGAGAGAGGAAGGCATTAAGAACTCACAGTAGCAAGTGACGAGGATGGAAAATGATTTTTTTAATATAGAAAAAGCAGAAAAATTGGAATATCTGCAAAACTTAGCATGGGTAGTTATACATATTTGTGTCAATTGAGATGGAGTACATCGAGACGAATATTTGCGAGATGAAAAATGAAAATCGGTTGAATAATTTTCGAAATGTTTGTGAAAAACGGTTCAGATCAATTTATAAAAAACGACTAGACTGATCGAGCTCAATTTTGGCACAGATTTAATCCATAATAATAGTTATAATTCAACGAAATTTCACCTTTCTCTGGATAACTGTAGCTGTTCATTCTTTATATTTTCAAAAAGAGTGGTCGAAGTTGACCATATGCACATACGCATATCGTGCTCAAATTTGGAATTTCTACGTTTCGGACCATTCTACATCATTTCCACGCAAAATTAGATTATCCGAAACTCGGACAATTGAAAAGCTTCTGTTTGTAAGGAAAAATCGGGAAATGGGACGATTACGAAGCTTCCGTTCGGAAGCGAAAAAACTGTTTCTCGACCGCCCACACGATTTTTGTTTCATTTAATTTAATTTCATTAATTGTAAGGTTCAATTTTTTTTTATTACGTGCCTCAACGTTTCATCATTATCAAGAGAACCGAAGGACGGAGTAGGACCGAAGGACTTCCAGAATTACCATCGGTTGACCGAAACCCCATCAAGGACCTCCGTTGTGGAAAATAGGCTCAGAGGGGAGTTGACGCATCTGACGTGAGATGAGGGCATTACTAACTGGTCACTGTCACCACGGCTGACACACGTTCCTAATTGGCGCCGAAGACTAATTGACGGGTGGTCTCGCTAATGCTCCTTAGTGACATTTCGTGATTCGGACGAAGGTGAAATCAAAATTATGAAATCGAGAATTGCACTGAAAACTATTCCCGTTTAATTACGGCACAAATATGAGACATGAAAAAATATCAGCGTCATGAATTGATGTGTAAGTTCTATACTTATGGTGTACTTATCAATTCAATTATCACAACATTAATTAGAAATTTAGGCTCTTTTTTAGACGAGCGATTATCTCAAAAACTATTCGTAGGAGCATCAAATTTTTGAAATAATTTTTATAGTATTCCATGTCGTTTCAAAAAAACAATTTTTCACAGCCTCCTCGACTTCCATGAAATTTCATCCCTTCTACTTCAACCCGACCATTTCCTCCTGAGACATTTCCCTCTAAAGTTTTGCATCCCGAACCATTTAACGAGTGTAATATACTCCAGGCAATTTGGCTGGTGAATACATTACAACCCTACAATAAGTCGGCTGTCGATGAAAAAATTCCAATTGATGCATGAAAATCCCCTGAAAAACATATAAAAATGTTTCAACTTGATTCCAACCGGCAGGCAAATAATAGTATATTGTGCACCTAGGGAGGAAAGAAGGACGTTCTGTCCCGCGTGTAATTTTCGCCCGAGGCGAAGCCGAGGGCAAAAATTACACGCGGAGCGAATGGCTTTCTGACCTCCCGAGGTGCACATACTTTTTTTCACCCCTTTTGGTGGAAAGTTCGACCAACAAAAAATGTAAAAATTTCAAGCGAGAGGTTAGATGGTGCGTTATATCAAAATTGAATGTTGAACGAATCGAGTATCACGTTAATACGTATATATATATATATTCTTGATATTCAATTCTTCAGTTCCGGTGAAAATTCGTAAATAAAAATATATATGGGCATATATATATATTTAACAAGTTTTTTATTTATATATTCGTAACTGAGTTATTCATAATCCGTAAATTGAAAATTATAAATTCATTAAAAAAAAAATTGGAAGATATCGCAAGTTTAATCATTTTTGTATACGTTGTAATTAATTGTGACATTAGTAATTTTGCAGTTTTTTAGTTTTAAGATGCGGCTTGTGCTTCTTACAATGGCATCCCCTGTCTCTGGGTCCATATTTTCGATGTCCTCTCCATTGTTTGCCCGATTTTTTCTCTTTTTGATTGGTGGCCGTTCCTCACCTTCGTCACCATATTCACTAGTTGGAGCTCTTTCTGATGATGGTTGTGTGCTTGCACTTGCAACCTGGTGAGCTTCAATAGTTTTCAACGGGATTCTTACCTGATTTGCTTTTTTGGTGGTGCCGGATACAGATTGATCTGGAGCTTGATTTAAAGAGACATTTCGTCGTGGAGAGACGCTTGCCAGGTCAAATTCAATGTGATCGAAAATCTCCTCAGTGTCACTTCTCAGCATTGAAAATTGATTATCACTTGGTGGCTCTGTTAGATTGGAATTAAACGTTGATGATGAATCGACGAATTTGTTGACTCTTTGAAAAATTCGGCTTTTATTCTCGATGGATTCCTCGACATATCCACATGCAACTTGATCCGAACGCCAACCACCGTGCCGTTTCAAATCGCTAATATCGGCTCCTGAATCAGAAAACAGAGTAGCGGAGGTCCGACGAAAGCAGTGTCCAGTGTAACGATTGGCTTCTGGCAGATTCAAAAATAATGCGATCAATTTGGGTATTTCAGTAATTTTGTTTTTTCCAATAACTTGACGTGTGCATTTTCCTCCTTGAACTCGCAAAAAAAATCGATTGGTTCCTGGGTTGTTTGGTCTGAGGTTCATGTACGTCTTAACTCCCATGTAATATCGATTTTCAATGACAAATAAACGAGGGTAATAACTTTTAGTGTCGCGTATTGTCACGATTAATCTGGTGCCAATATCGTCCACGTCATTCACAGTCAGAGGACAAATTTCACCGGATCGCATCGCCCCCGAAATTCCGAAAATTAAGATTACCTATAAAATACATATTTCATCTCTTGCAGCAAATTGAACAGAAAAGATTGAGAAATTAGTGAAGCTTATCGTTAATTAGGTGTTTTATTATTTTTTTAGTGTTTACCTTAGCTGCCAAATATTGATCATCTGGAGCGGTCATTAAAAATTGAGTAATTTCAGAGCTTGCGAAAACTTTGGATTTTTTTGATCGAAATCCTTTGCTCTTCTTTTTGGCGAACTTTTTCAATCTTGAATATGAGTCGAGATCAATGCTGTGATTGAGATCCATGACTGATTTCAACATCGACCAACGGCTCCATAGCGTGGAGGGCTTATATTTCTCGGATATTTCATTAAAATAAACCAGAAAAACCTCCTCTTTTAAAGACTCGATTTTTCTCGCTTTTCTCCATTCCATCAGATGTTGGTAACACGCCTGATATTTATTGGCAGACTTATCAGGTATCAAATTTTCTGTCACTTGTGCAGCTGCAGCCTCAAGATCAAACTCGGGAATAGCACTATTCGACTCATCTGAGGAACTGTCATCTTCTGATTGATTGTCCTCTCTGTCAGATTTCATTTTAATAATTTTGTGCCATCAAATTCCGTAAGCTGTTAATTAACTCAGATATTTTCCACGTAATATTGCACGATGAAAAACCGATACACCAGTCTCAATCACGTTTGTGTTTTGTGTTTTAGTGACGTGAAAAATAATTGCAAAACGTTATCGATGATTTCCCGGGAATAAAGTGCAACTTCTCTCCCGGCGAGGAGGGAGGGAAGTCGAACTTTCCACGCATGAGGGGCGAAAATGATTTTAATGCATTGATTGGGATTTTTTAATTGACCACAGAATTATTGTAGAGTGAAGGTCTAAATTGAGAGATGGAATGGTCTGAGGATGACCACCCCTATCATCTCTACCCGTTATTTTTGGCAGAAATAAATTATAAATAGAAGTCCTCAGAGATGTTTCAGCCACAAAAAAGCTTGAACACGAATTCCCACGGTTTCCATTGCTTTTACCATTGTCAATGACGATTCTATAGCTCCGTCTATGTTCACCGCGTTAGAATCAATAGTAAAAGAATCCGGCAATATATCGTTTAATGGCTAGCCTATCGCAGAATTAACGCAGCAATTATATGAAGACTTGCGTAAACGGTTCCCTGATATAAACGATGTGCAATATTTGTGCCAGTTTTTCCAGGCTCTTAAAGCTTGCATGTACGATCTTGAAAGTGCAATTGTAAAATTATTACTTGCGTAAACGGTGTACAGTTTTCAGCTGAAATGGAAAAATTCTTTACATTCGATTTACCTTCGTGCAGTTCGGATGATTTGTAGAAGGTAATAATCGAGAATAATGATTTTCCAAACCTCACGGAAGCGTACAAACGAACGCATGTTGTTCTCGGAACAACTTATCTTTGCGAATCGGGTTTTTCACACATGAATCGCATTAAAACCTCAGGTATGTCGGCATTAGGCGATGGGAACCTCAGAGAAGCTACGCCTGTGAGTCGCAGTAATTACAAACCTCATTTAAAAAAAATTGTAGGGTCTATGCAAGCTCAACAATCGCATTAGAATTTTATGATTAGACAGCTTTTATTGTGATTGTCGGTAGATTTTTAACCTTTTATTGAATTTAACAATTCATCGCATCAATGGGAGATTGAACAGGCATCGCATTAATGGGAGATTTTCCACGAATTTGGCATTCATACGATTGTTTCTATGAAACTATTGTAAATATATTAGTAATAAGAATTGTTTAGAGTTAAATTTTTCCCTATTTCCTTCACTTTTCATTCCTTCCCATTAACCATGATGGAAGACGTCTACCACCTTCCCGCGTTTTCCATTGAGCAACATTCCATAATGTTGGCGAAGAGTAGACACTTAATTAAAAAATATATTTATTTTTAGGTATATCAAATTTGTAATTTTTTTTTACAATTTTCTATCCCACGTTCTACCATTTCATCGGAATGTCAAATCATAAGGTATGGTCCACCAGAGAAATAATGGGAACATTTAGTTTCTCATTGCAAATGCAATATGAAAATCTGCAATGGAATTTTCAGGAATATATTCCAAATATGACCGTGGCAAATTTTTATTTTCCACATTTAGAGTTGCAATATTTGGTAGGAAAATAATAATTACCGAAAACCAACTCCGAAATATATTCTTGAGGCTTTTTCATTGTGAATTGCAATTTTTCAATTTTCTATTTAAAATTTAAAACTGAAAATTTGAGCCAATTCTGGCGCGTCAGCCATTTTTATGCAACTGGCACGCCAGTACGTGGCTGACGGTGACTAGGGTCACCACAATGGACCCCCGTGTACGTAGCAGAAAGGATACAATAATTAGAAAAACTATCTTATGTATTCGATTGTACATCGTTAGTACATGATTGTACTAGATTTTTTTTGTTTGTACATTCACTCCTTAATTATAAATAAATATTCTATTTTTACCATCATGTTGGTCAGAATAAAATGAAAAATCGCTCAATGTGTTAAATAAATAGTCAATTCGATAGGAAATTGTTTTTACACCATAAAGTACATATTTTCTTCGTTTGTCCATTCATGATTAATTGATTAAATAACAAATTAAAACTTTTCATTTGCTCCCCACCCCACGCGACAACTACTATGGTTATTGCATTTTGTGCGTTTACATATACTTCATTTTATTATTTTCTACCTCAATAAAAAACATAAAATTGAACACCACGACATGTGGCAAACCATCAATTGACTCAATTAAATATGTTTCAAACATGATAATAAATATCATATTGAGGACATTGGAAATTTAGACCGAGGTTTTTGACAGCTTAAAGCAGGTTATGATGAGGAATAGGTAATAACATTTTGTAGTTTTCAATTCAATTTTATTTATAACATTGCAATGTTATTGACTATTGACTATTATGACCTCATCATTTTCAATGTCCTCAATATCATCATATTTATTATCATTTTTGAAACATATTTAATTGAGACAATTGATGGTTTATCAGATGTCGTGGCGCTCAATTTTATGTTTTTTAATGAGGTAGAAAATAACAAAATGAAGTATATATAACCGCATACAACACAGGAACCATAGTAGCTGTCGTATGGGGTGGAGGCGAATGAGAATTATAAATTTGTTATTTAATTAATTAATGAGGTTTGTACAAACAAAGAAAATAGGTAATTCATTATGTACAAACAATTTCCTATCGAATTGACAATTTATTTAATCCATTGAGCAATTTTGAATTTTTTTCTGGCCCGCATCGTGGCAAAAATGTAATAATTATTTATAATTAATGAGTGACTGTACAAACAAAAAAATCTAGTACAATCATGTACTAGCGATGTACAATCGAATACATAAGATAGTTTTCCTAATTATTGTACCCTTTCTGCTACACGGGGTACACGGGGTTACACAATGGTTGGCTAAGTGGGTACCCATTAGGATGAGAGAATTATCCCGACGACCCTTGTAATAGACTGGCTCCCGACTACCTGAAGGTTGCCGGGCCCTGCTTCAATACAGTAAAACAGGTTGTCAGCGGCCGTTTTTTATTTTAATATTGGATCTTAATTTAGTAAATATCGTAGTAATTTACACCTGACAATAATAAAAACATCTGAATTAATTTCTGTTGAAAAATTTCATACCGCGATAACAGCCCATCCATTTTAAGAATTCTTTATTTTCGTGTATAATAATATCCATAATTAGTTGAAGCATAAGTACATTGTTTTTATGAAAAAGAAAGCCAAGCAGCAAATAGCCTATCAAATCGCGCGCCAGAGAATCCTTGAACATCCTTAACGTATCATAAAACTGGCGGTAAAAAGAAAGAAAATTAATTCTTCAGAAAAACCGTTTTTAAAGTTTATGTGTGGTTTATTTCGGTGAAAAACGACGATTAGGCTTTCAATAAAGTAACGGTTGTGTGCATCTGACAGCGAAAACCTGATAGTAAGCATGTTCTTGAGTGATTTTCTCAAACTTTCTTTGTCATCAATGAATTGATGGTATGCTTCTGAACGGCTAGAGAAAATGCTCAAATCTTCGTATGTACTGCCATGTTTTGAAAAATCAATCTTACAATCTCTTTCCTTTAATTCTAAGTATTTCATTACCGAGAGGAAACTTCGGGCTAAATTTCAAGTCAATGCTGCAATTTTTCGAAACTCTAGTAGGCCAACAAAATTTTGTGAAACAAGTGGGGAATGCCATTATAAGGAACTGCGTATAGCTGTTGTTGCTTAGAAATTAGAAACAAACCTTCAAATGGATTTTCTGAAAATTGGAAAATAATAGGGGTAGTTCCGTCCTCTTTCGACTTGAATAAAAATGCTTTGAGGAAAAAAAATTGAGCAGTCATTTCATTGATATTGCTCATAATATTTGCCATTGATCAAGATGAAAAAAAATCTCATATAGAATATGCTATAACTTAACAATAAATGATACAATCCTCTTCATATTCTGATACGATCAAGAGCCTATTAACGTCAATTTTTTAAGCGATCATTGTTTCCTCTCTGATGATAATTTCTTGAGTTATCGTTGAAAATCAATTTTCGAAAAAATACGAATGTTTCCGAATCTTTCTGCCGATTTCAATTCCAATTGCTGTTGATGGATGGAGCGCATGGGAGTCTGTATTCATAGGGAAGTTCATTAGATTCTATTACTCCTTTGCAAAAAAATTTTTACCAAACGAAAAAAAAAAATTCAGTAAAAAATTACGGATTCTTTTGAATTGTCATGGAAATTTCAAAACTAATCAGTGTCAATAGATAGAGCTTCCAAAAGTCTACATTCATTGCGAACAATTATGGTATTCTACCAATCCCTAGTGAAGAAAAACAGAGAGCGAAAGCAAAAAAAACACACACATACACACACACATCCATGCATGATGCACACATGTATTTACACAGCGATCATATAAAAACCGCAGATGCGGACTTTCTAGGCTACATTTAGTTACCCTAACACAAATAATTTGGAACTTGAATATGGTCGAATGCACAGCTTCCCTTGGGAAGCAAAAACGGAAGAATGGAAATATCTTAGGAACTAATTATTTGATTTAGCCCTCTTTCAATATCAAACATTTAATTGCCAAGCGGAAATTTCATGCCAAATTTCAGGTCGATGAATCAATTTTTCGTAACGTTACTGTGATAACAAATTTTTTTTTAAGCAGTAAAAATGCTATATCTGGAAACTTAATATAGATGTCTATTTATAGTTTGGTAAATTGAAGAGGAATACAAAAAGGTTGGATAGTTTTCGAGATATTCAAGCCAATTGATTTTTATATAAAGTAGAATATTTCATGAACTAATGACCCGATTCAGCCATTCTTCAATGACCATCATTTCATTGTCAAGAGGAAATTCGATGCCAAAGTTCAAATTGATGAACCAATTATTCACAACGTTACCATGTTATCTTTTTTATGGAGAACACGGAAAAATTGGAATATCTCGAAAACTTGGTGATAACGTATATACATACTGTAATCGACTAAGATAGACTACATCGAGGCGAACATTTTTGAGAGGTGAAAAAAATGAAATCGGCCTGATAGTTTTCGAGATATGTACTCGAAATTGTTCATAACGAAATGAAATTCATGAAAACAGCTCGACCGATTCTGTTAATGTTGAGTGAATATTAAAGTTCTGCTTGATTCGTCCCCAAATAATCTCGCCATTCGTTTGTTTCTTTGGTAGTGATTATGTTCGCAGGTTTCGAGATCCTGGAGTTATTTTGCTACAGTGATTTTATTTTGTTTTGACGTGTTTCGGGTTATCATTCAACCGTATTCATGTAGACTAGTCAATGTTGTACGCCCTTAATGAAGTTTCGAATGGCTGGATTTTCTCGACTTACTAGGTTAATTCTGATTGTATCTCTCAACACATTCTATTTTTACGTTTAATGTTTTAGTCAGTCAACCTCATTATCAAGATTGTCTTAAATTATTTGGACTTTGTTTATTGTATTGACTTTCACAATTTATTCTATTAGTTAATGTGTTATAGTATTCGGTGAATGGTAGGTCTATGTAGATTCTATTTTATTTAGAAGGGAATTCTATTTTACTTATTTATTTTTATTTTGTATCGAGTTGGCGCCATTAATTAGATAATTTTATTTCCAATTGTTGGTTGCATTGCTTTAAATTTAGGTTGAAGCTTCCGTCTCATTCCAATTTCCAATTTTCAAGTTTTTCAAGGATTAAAATCTCTACATAACGAGTAGTTGGTGGGTAGAAGGAGCTGAAATTGGAGGATTCCTTTTCGGTGGTTGTTCCGATTTTTGAAGACTAGGAATCTTTTTTTTTGGACTCAAGGTTCGCTAGCTCCAGAGGACTTCGCAATGGAACGAGCTTTTCCGTAAAACCTCGGAAACTACATGACAACACATAAAAAAATATTTTTTCGAAAAGTAGAAAAAATTTTCGATGAAATTGGCTGGACAATTAACTGGAATCCGTGTTTTGACAAATAACCGACAAAATCTGTGATTTTGATTTTTTTTGTGCACCATAAGAACTACTAATTTAATTTGGAAAGATTTGGAAAGATTATATGGAAAGAAAAACAAAATGTTCGATATTTCCATCAATAATTGAGATAATCATCTCCACCTGCGCTCATTTTCCTTCAATCCGACAACACTATTTGATAAAAATACAGAACGAAATTGAAAGATTTGGAGATGATTGTCGTGCTGAGTATCGGTGAAATGAGAGGTATAAATCAATAATACAAGTACGGGTCAAGACAAAAGTAAAAACCACTAATAGTGAGCGCTTATAAGTGTGGATATAACCATTATTTTACTGTAATGGTGTATTATATACTGAAGTCAACATAAGTTTTCCTTTTGAGAAAATGAGCGGGGAACATGAGTTTATATGTAAAATTGATGTGGTGGGGGTAGGTTGTCAAGGCAAAACTTAAGTTGACTTCAGTATAGCCTTTGCCGCTATTCTTTTGCTCTTTACGAGATGAATCAATTTAGAAGCATATCAATAATAAAGTAAAATAAGACAAGTAAGATGATTTATGGATAATCAAGAGAGTGTGAGATATTCAAAAGAAGCAACTCTATGAAACTGAACATTTACAAAAATCTCGCAACCCGAATAATAATGAAAGTCAATTTTTAGGGTGCTGCTGATATATGAGATTAGGATAAGTTAGGAACTAATGCTTTATTAATAGCGAATTACTCTTTACGTAGCGTATATTTAGGAGACCATATAATTCATTGATCAAACGCGATCTTTAGTTTAAATTCAACTATGTTATCATAGAGCACGTGCAACGGGGTTTTGGAAAAAACAAAAATGTGGAATCAAAATAGAGGCCATTGAGATAAACATTTTAAAAGAAAAAATTGTTCAATCGGTCGACTAGTTTTGCAAATATTTACAAAAACTTTTGAAAAAAAAGGCTTTTTCTCGGGAATTATTGGACTGGTCAAGTGGATTTCACGGTCAGAGTTAGTTCAAACTGGGACCTGTAATTTGACAAAATTTCATATTTTTTGGATTTTTTTTGTCCTCTTATTGTTGTATTTTCTAAAATTTGATTTCCAGAAATTGGTGAAAGGGGGGGACATACAAACATGTTCGTCTAACTTCATATTTTTGCATTTCAGACCATTCTGCATCATTTCCAATAAAGATGAAACAATGTCAAAATTAAATGATTACAAAGCTTCCATTCGGAAGCAAAAAGAGGAAAAAATTGTTGAAGCTGGAGAGATCTGAAAATTGATTGCAAAGGATCTGTCCAGTTTACAGAAAATTAATTAAAAATATGTACTTTACCAGCCACAGTGATAGGAGACAAGAATAAATTGGACAGTTGATGACAACATAGAATGAAAATGAACTGCCCAATATTGCTGATGATAAATTGCGTATTTTTAAGTATTTTTAGCCGGAAGCTTGGCAAATCACTTGGAGTCAATATCTCGATCCACCACCCTTTGACGATTTTTTCTCTTTTTAGAGAAACACTTTAGGCTAACAACATAAAATTCAAACTGAAGATTCAAGTATTAAATGTTCCATAGAGAGTACATGCGGGCCTTCAGTTGATTTATCGAAATCTGAGTATGGAAAGCCGTTGATTCATTGAAATCACCCGGAAAAGATTAATTCGAAACATGTATTAAGTATGTACAGTAAATGTGGGACGCATGCACTTGAGTATTTCATGTTTACCTGTCTGTAATCCTTAAATTGTGAATGGTAAGCCCCTAAAGTTTGTTTAAACTCAACGGGCCTCACAACACTATATCTCCCCGACCACATTTTGCTTAGCAATGAGCTGAAATTGTCCATCAAGGATCCTGGTAAAGGAGATTTCTCATCTCCCTGTTGCATTTGCAGAAAGTAACTCAGAACAGGAGGCGTTGCGGTAAGACATTGTAGCCCAGCGGCCATGAAACATGTGTTCCCAAGGTTTCGAAGACCACAAACTCCAGCGGGGGTTGCAATTTCTACAAGAATGTAAGTATTTATACCATCCCAGAAGACTTTTTGAAATTCCTGAAATATTTAAGTATTGCATTTAAGTCTTCCCAGAAAGTAAAGCCAACTTTAAACTAAGCTTAGTCTTTAATGGATACCTGCGTATCTAAACAAAATAAAGCAGCTTTCATATGCACCTATTCTGCACATTCGTAATTTACTCATAAAGACTGTTGAATTCCAATTTTTTATTTGTTTTTAATCTTTCACTAATCATATGTGAAAAAAATTAATTGGTACACACAGAAATCAAGTCAACGTTTGAAAAGTTTCGTTGTTCAACGATAAGTTTTCAGGTATTGTGCGTCCAATAAGTATCTAAACCCTCAAATACGTTCTCAAAAAAAGACGAAATCTATACCAACTCGACTGAGCTCCGTTAGCGTGTTCTACACCCATAGATAACTACAATGAGCATTTTTCCATTTTTCTGGCAAACTTGCTATGGGATTGACGTGAAAGAATATAACGTTTGTGCGTTTTGTCATTATTTAATGAATCACGAGTTTTCAAGGTGTCGCGAGCATTGTATTTTTTAGAAACTTCTAAAAAGGATAACAAAACTGAAGAGAAAATGCTTGAAAATCATGATGCCACTACAATATTTCGTCATCCATTAAATAATGACAAAATGCGAAAAGGTGGTATTTTTATAAACCGTGGATTTTGGCTATATATATGGGTGTGGAATATCCTTAAATGAATTTGTATCTTTATAACACTGTGTTCCTGATTTTTAAATACTCACCTATAACTGTGTGTTCCTGAATATCTGTAGTATTTGAGAATAAATTATTAAGGGTTGAGGTTGGTGGATAGAAAGGACCATGGTCAGCACCAGCATTTTCACGAGCTGGTTCTGCGCCTATATTAACCATTGAACCGTCGAGCGCCTCAGGAGGAGGGAGGGGAATCGCTACACTGACAACATCAGATCTCGAACAGTTTGCCGCAGCCCTAAGGAGTATACAAAAAAATTTGAAATAATTAATGAATTTCAATATGAAATAATGACAACAGCAAAAACTTCTAAGTTATCCAATATTATGCTCACCAGGTAGTTTCAATACCCATGTTCACATGAGCAGTGCAATCCTTATCGTCTTGTATCGCCAAGTGATGATTGAGGGAATTAGCAAGAGGACTGAGACTCGTTGATTCCGATTCTAACAACTCTGGGATATCAGACAGATCAGCTAGGCCTGATGACTCTATCATTGAAATCTCTCCCACTCCCGAACCACCCACCTGATTGTCCATTCCACTGATTTCCTTGAAAAAATTGAGCAATATTTATATTAAATAGCATAGAAAACGAACATATTTAATTACACACTATGATTCTAGTCATTATAAAATATCATGCGCTGTATAACCATGTTTAAATAGCTCTAAAATGTTGCTATTTAGTTTTAGATAATCTGCACATATCTACTGAATTAATGCACCCATACCTAAGTAGTATGCCAATCGTGTGGTCAAATAAATATTGAAAAACTTTGTATCAATCGAAAACTTTCCAACAATCTCTTATTATAATGTGAGGCTAAAATCGTTGCTGGTCATAAACATTATTAATCAAAACTGACAATATTTTTTTCATAGGTACTGAAAGTATTTACGAATTCAATTAATGATCATTGAACCCATTTTACCAATAATTGTTTTTATTCCATGACATATAACCTCATACACGTGCTGGCAAGTTATCAATTAAGCTATGTTATAGTCTTGTCACTTCTCTACTGACTAAGGTTATGAGCTCAAAAACGACATTATTGTATTCCCCGATGTCAACAGAATTATCACATAATAGTTACCACAGGTGAAATCAATAGAGTTGTTGTGGTATTAGAATTGGAAAAAATGCAACATCACAGCCAACTGGCTTCAGGCGCTCTATGGCTAGTGTCTATTTTTTTTACAGGCCTCAACTTACAACTGTACCAACAGGGAATAAGTTGCAAACTAACAAATTACATTTAAAAAGGAATTCAATGAAAAATGTACACACGGGTTTACTAGAACTTTATTGAAAGGCTCTCTACTATTTACCTTGATTAGGTTTTTTAATGAGCGAAAAAACTTCACCTCCAAACCTACTTGCCGTGGGCTACGCCGCCATTGCTCTGAAGTCTAAACGGCATGGCCGGTTTGCGTTTTTGCGTTTGCTCTGCATCGCCGCTACAGCGCGCACCTAATATAGTACAAGCCATTCCGCCAATTATGAAAATTATTTCACAATTTGTCAACGTCTCCTATTTCTCTTATTTCAACAGAAATTAGAGCCCAGGATAAGACAAATAAAAGTAAGCGGTACCTTTATTACATTACTGTTTTTCTTTTTTATCCATTTCATTTGCTCCATTTCCTTCATGTTTTCTCCAAAATTAATTATTCATCAGCGTTGCCATGATGATGAATGTTAATATTAATGAAAATAATACATGCAATTTGATTGAACAAATTCGAAAATATATCACGAAATGATTTCCTAATTTTGAATATCTGTGCTTAGTGATTCAAATTTGATTGCCAATAATTCCAATTGTAATTTATGTCGGAATTCTCTCCAAAATCTGACAGAATAATCATCAAATTTCATACAACCGAGAATTTTCGATTTTTTGCATGCACTTTCATCAATTTTTATTCCCGTGTAAAAGGTCTCAATTAATTTGTCTATGCAAATTATCAGCGGAGTTCTGATGGTTTTCCACTTAAGTTGAGAATATTTTCATTCATGATCCTGACTGTTCCATTCAAGACTTCGATTAATCAGAAACTTTAATTCTTCATCTACAATCGAATCAAATTTGGCATACGATTTCCAAATATTACTAATTGGGTTTCATATGAGAAGGAAAAATTGTAGAATAAAGGACATTTTTTTTCTATTTTTATTTTTATCAATCTTAGTGCAGCCGCGACATCATTGATGTCTTTTCATTAGACTTGCTCTCCATTCTTTTTTTTTGAATTTGTATCCAAATTAATTAGTTATCATCGTTCTCATTTTATGAAATATCAGTCAAGCTCAATTTCAATTCATATTCATATGCATATTCAATTTCAAAAATTTAATAATTGATCTATTAATGCATAATCGCTAGGCTCACTGAACAACATTTTTCAAATAATTTCGAACTGAATTTCATTTAAAGGGCACCTATGTAGAAATTTCGTATAATGCAAATTGTCTGGTCCTCACCTTTTCCGGTATTGCGCCAACTTTGAATTCCGATAAATCATCTGAAATTTTCATTATTTTCTATAAACTTCAGTCACTTTTGTGATTTTTACTTCTGAATGGAAGCCGTCTAACCGGTCGGTTTTTCAATTCGCTAATTTGACTGGAAACGAAAAAATATAAAATTTTAGTACCATATATGTATTGGTATACGAAAATGAATGTTAATGATTTCAAGAAATTTTATTAATCAAGATATAAAAATAACCCAAGTTCCAGGTGGGAGGTTCAAATTTCGGCACATAATTGTGGGTATCGCTGCAAAATGCATTTCTGGGCACAATTCGCTCAATCCGTAGAGTAGTTTCTAAAATGCGGCAATTTTTTGGAAATTTTTGATTATCCCTGTCAAAATACGGGCTCCGTTAATGCAATTTTTTGTCGAAAACTTCTTTGTAATGATTCTGTCACATTCGTATACGAAAACCAAGTGTTTTATTTTTTATAATTATCCTCCCTTTTTCAAAATACGATTCTTATGCAATATTATATATTATATAAATTTTCAGTCGATGTTGTTTTCGTTCGCCCAGTTTATTTGATCCTTTTGTAAAATTATTGAAAAAAAATCCGTGGAACGCGAATATTGTAAATAATTTTATATCATTGCGGCCGGTGAAACACGTTTCAAATCTCGCTTCGCTCGGATAAAAACGCGTTTTCGGCCACAATGACATAAAATAGCATCATAGCCACGGCAAAAAAAGTGATTCTGACTCATGCGCGTTATAATCCTCGTCTCCGGACTATAAAGTCGCATTCGTCAGATTCCTTTTTTCCGTCCTAGGCGTGAAAAATACTATTTCGCGCCTAGGATGGAAAAAGTGAAAAAGCATTTTTATCCGAGCGAAGTGAGATTAAAAACGCGTTTTACCGGCCACGATGACATAAAATACTATGTTAGTTTTTTATGGTCTTCCTTCGATTTAGTCCTTAGTAATATCTATAATTTGACGACATTTAACCCTTCTCGGAACAACTTTAGCCGTTTATTCTTTAAATTTTCCAACAGAGTGGTCAATGTTGACCATGCACACATGCATAAATGGTGCTCAAGGTTTTAGTTTTACGTTTCTCACCATTCTACATAATTTTCTAATAAAATTACAGAATTCCAAAATCGGACGATGACAAAACTCCCGTTCTGCAGCAAAGATGAAACTATTCAAATACCCATGAATTGATGAAACTTTGCCTTAGCCAAACAATTTTGATGTCAATTTCAGGGTAACTTAATATTTTTTCACCGAACTCTAAAATATCAATACAGATTTGGGCATAAACCGAGCAAATCTCACTATTATGAAAAAAAAGAATCGCTATGTTATGGTCCATAACTATTGATCGAGGAATAGCTAATGTAAGACTTATCATACACTATTTGGAAGAGTTATAAATTCTCTGCAAAATCATATGTAGATACTCCAGTCCATAGATATGCAGTTCATTTGAGAGCATCAAAACATCCAATCAAAGTTAAATTTTTAAGTAAACTGAAAAAATTGATTTTTTTAAGTGAATGAGTGTAGGTTGTCATTTTAAAGCTTATTTAAGAAGGTTCCTAATAAGTATGCAACAACTATATTTGATATCATAATAAGACGAACTTTACTACAGAATGGACGCGTGCTTAGCGCGCGCTAGCTTGATTACACGGTTTTGATGCTATGCGAATCAACTACTTTTGATAGTTACCTTATTCTATTGGCAATTTCTTCAACAAAAAAAGGAGTCCCAAATTGTAATAAAGTCAGTCATTGGGAATAAAAAATTGTTTGTCTTCATTCCTGGTCAATTTCAAATCAGTATCTTTATTAAAATTCTACAACCATTGGAATTTCAATGTCAATTCTCTGAAATTTTCATAGAACGTTATTTGAACTATAATAAAATTATCGATCAGAGCTCAGCGCTTCGTTACATTGTCGATATCGATTTTTTCGGTTCCTCATTTTTAAGCGAGGATTCAACCGATCATAATATTCTTGAAATAACGCTTGGACAAAGTTTCATGGTGTTTGAGAATGAAAGAATTTCTTATTGTGAAAGAACTTCCGTGATAAACACCCGGAATGTCTTCGATCTCAGATTTGAAGACCTTCATGGAATCTATGAACTGAGATGTGATGTCTTGATTCGCCATGTTTAAAGCCTCTAAACATATCCGAAGCCGTAATTTATGGCGGGCGACATACCAGAAAAAAAATATTACAATTTGCCATAACTTGAGGAAAATTCAGTTGAATTATAATTACCATGAAGAGCAATAAATGCGGTAATGGACCCGAGCGAACGGGTTTGTTGATAGGGATGAATCATTGATAGATAATATTAGAAATTAATTTCTCTCAGGGGGAATTAACTCTTTTAGAAATTAAATGATATATGAAATAAATAAAGTTTTTTGTCAGATCCCGTAGGCATCAGCCATTATAAGTTACAAGAAAGTAACTTAACGCATCGTCGTATTACTAATTGACTGTATCGGACTTAAAATCATAGATCAATGGATTGATTTATTTAACCAATAGCTATAGAAACACCTGAACCTAAGGAGACATTCACCAAAACCACCGTGAAAATGAATTTCATCGCAAGAACTCCCCATTAACAGATGGAAATTTCTAGAATCGCATATAATTATGGTGTCAATGTCAAGGTAATTTAATGTATCTTTACTCAAGCACAAAGCATAATTGTTGGCGTGTAACATGGCAGAGAAAATTAAACTAGTTGCTATAACTTAATGAGAATTCAATTGAAACGTAATTCCGAGATATGATTTTGAAGAACAATAAATACCGGTCACAATGATATACGAATGGATTCATTTAGTTGACCAATAAATATAGGAAATTACAATTCCAATTCAATTAGGAACGACAAGCGAACATAATAGCGGCATAGTAGGAATCATTGCCACATTTTTATGGTGCTTGTTGGACGGATATATGCTTAGCAGGTGATTAACGGATTTTTGGATGGAACTAATTTTAATCATTCGACAATAGTTTAGGATAGTTTAGGAACTAATAGTTTATTAATAATTTATTATTTTCTATAAGGCGTATAGTTAGCAGATAGTACTATTAAATATTGATTAAATCGGTTTTAAACGATGTAAAATAATTTGGGAAGACTAAATAATGTGGATTTAGAGTTTAGGAATCGACAGTTTTTAGTATCCGCGACTGCTTTATGGACTCTTTTGACTGGTATATGTGTATTTTGATAGAATTCCGGTAGAGGGTTCTCGGGGTCCGAAACTTTGATCATTTCATCTCAAATGTAATTGGGATTACATTTGATCTGTTCCTGATCTGTTCTGAAATCGAAAAATTTTTACACAATTCAGGAAAACATACTGTTAGCGTGGAAAATGGATTATAATAATATTATTTATATGGAAGAAGTAACAGTCTCTGAAACCGCAACGTTGGAATCATTTCATTAGATTCCTGATTAGAAAAAAATAAGATTTCATGGACGGTTCAGTAGTATTCTTTATAGCCGAGACAATTAAATCAGTTTGAGAGTGGGAGAAATAAAAAAATTAAAAAATAGGACGCTTTTTTTAATCACTAAATCGCAAAAAATGAATGTTTTTTATCTGATTTCTCTATATTATCGATGAATAAAGCAATTATAATAATTCAATTCATTTAGATCAGAGAGGAATCGAATGATTGAATTTCCTTAATGGGTTTACTGGGTTTACTAAAATTTTGTGCAATTAACGTTCATTATAATCAATAGCCATGATCTATTGATATTCTGAAGTCTAATAAATAGAATAAATAAATAAATAAATAAAGCAACAATCACAAAATAGTCAAATAAGTCAGAACAATAAAATATTGAACAACTGAGTCATGAGACTCAAGTTGTTAATGTCAGAAAAGAAATAATAAATTAATTAAAACAACTGAGTTACGAAACTCGAGTTGATAGAGTCAGGAGAGTCACAAAATTTAATCAGAAATGAATTTATAAATTGTCAAAATAATTCAGTGACTCGAGACATAACGCAATAATCGATAAGTCTACGTAATCTCGGAGACTCAAAAGAAATACAACGAAAAATATAAGACTAGAGACAAATACTCCAAAAGTCACGAGACCTTGAAACAAACTGAAATTGAAATAAAATTCAATGGCGAGAATAACAGGTTTTGTGACACAAAATCATCACACAGAAGTCGCAAAACTCACTGGAAATCGTAACTAACAAAGTTTTAAATAAACTGAATATAATCAAAAATTCCGAATGAGAGAGAGAGCCAAAATCACTGAATGAAGTGGCCAGAGATTCCCCGATGAAACAATTCAACTAACTGTCCTACAGGATTCGGTCACCGAACACCGGATGAGTTAGACGTGTTTTCATTGCGTTCTCTCCCGTGCCAAGTGTGCGATAACAAGTGCAAGTGAAACATAGTTTGTGCAAATCTGGTAACTAAATGCCCCTTCATTAATTGCAGAAGACTCTCTTCTGTAGTAGAGAGGAGAGGCTTTGTCCCTCCTCTCCCCCGCGAAAGCCACAAAGGTCTGCTCCGAGAACAAAGCAGACAAAATGAGCTCCCAGAATGGTAACTCCAGACAAAGTCTCTACTCGCAGAGAATAGCAAGTGATTACCACCCTGATAATGAGCGAGTCATTTTAATTAATGCAATTCAAGGTATCCCCATCAACGAGTATTTGATATGTGTTGGCGAATATGTCGGTCGACAAAACGTAATCGGAATTTCGAGAACCGCTGGTAACCGTATCTGTGTATATGTCAAAACAACCAACCTGGCAAACCAGCTTATTTCGGATCAAACACAGCTATTCATCAACGACAATAAACTAAAGATTAGACCTCTTGTCACCAAGGCAAAACGTATTATTCTGTCTAATGTCTATCCGTCTCTGCCTCATGATATTCTGGAAAACAAAATCGCCGAATACGGTGTGAAGGCCTTATCCCCCATCACGTTCATCAAGGCCGGATCGAAAACCCCAAGCTATGAAAATGTCATCAGTTTCAGAAGACAAATGTACATAAATCCAGATGACATTAATAGGTTACCCAAAACCATGAAAATCACGTGGAACAACTTCGACTACACGGTATACCGAACTATTGACAATCCTAGTTGCTTCAACTGTAGAAAAGTGGGACACTTCCAAAAAGAGTGCCCTCTTATCAACCCCTCCACCACAGAACAGGGAACGGAGTCCACGTCGAACGTCACCACAATGGCGGAAAAATTAGACACGGAGCCAAGATCAACCACAATAGCAGAGCAGCCACAACCACACCAGAATACTCCCCCACTCGTCAAAGACACCAATGATATGGAGCTTGAAACAGCTTCCATCAGACGCAACCGACAAAAAGAGTTTGATTCCGGAGAGGATGTCAACCAAGAATCCAAACGTATTCGAGCAACTCTCAGCCAGCCAAACTCACAAGGGAAAGTTTCTGGAGGGAAAGAGGAAAAAACAGATAACGAATTTATTTTTCCCTCTCCCTCATCCAGGAACAGACGACACAATCGACCCAGGAATATCCAGGCAAAAAATAAATTCAGCAAGGAATTCATGTCCAGCCACACTAAACGTCTTTATGCATACCTCACTGCATCTGGTTCAGATTCATGCATAAACTACAAAGAGTTTATCTCGATCCTCGTGCAGTGGCAGCATACACGAGATACTACTGAAATTACGTCAAAGCATCAAGGCAACCTGTACGAACTGATTATCTTCCTCCGACAGATAAATGTATACGTTGACGACAGATCAATTAAAATCTCCATCACAAAATTGGCTAACCGACTCGATAGTCCCGGCAGAGAGACTGAGACAGACTCATCCTCCAGCCAGTGTTAGAAAAATAAATACAAACAAATGTCAAAATGAACCTCAGACAGGCTGGCATCAAAATAATGTTCTGGAATGTGCGAGGTCTACAGAGTCATAATGAAGATGTACAGGTAGCAACAGAACAGGTAGATGTTATTATTTGCGGCGAAACATAATTAGATCCACTTAGTCCTCGGAAAATTAAATTCCCCGGATTTAAAGTCCAAAGAAAAGACAAAAATATTAATACAGGGGGAATGGTCTGCATCTATCGAAATGATCTTACCATCAAAGTGATAGAAAACACTACCAATCCACACCCAGACGTCGAGATGATGGGAATACAGATCACAAATATGACGAAGCCCTTTAGCATATTCTCATGCTATAGAACACCAGGTGCAGTGTTGCATATGGATTACGACAACAGTATTCTCGTAGGTGACTTTAATGCCCACCATGTAACGTGGAACTGGTAAAAAAGTGATACAAATGGTGATAAGTTTTTGGAGTGTATACAAACAGAAAACTTATTTCTACACAACCCAGAAACACTCACCCACATAGACTTCTACAGACAAAAGCATTCCAATATCGATCTAGTGTTATCCACCCCAGACATAGCAGAAAAACTCTCAGTGAAAGTGAATGACGAAACATGGGGTTCAGATCATTACCCGATCATTATTAAAGTGTCAACTGAACGGAACATATACCACAAAAGATCCTTCAAAATCACCTCAGCCAATACTGACTGGGACAAACTGAGTGAAGTGTTGAAGGAATTATTCCCACAATTTCTCGACTCCCAATTCCTCAACCAATCCATCATTGGAAAATACTCCGCATTCATAAACCATACAACCGAAGCAGTGTTCCAGTGTACTCCCAAGAGGAAAACTGTCCCCCCTCATGTTCACAGAAACCCAGTGAGATGGTGGGACGAGGAATGTGCGAAAGCAAAACGTCTTCGCAGAGCTGCGTTCAAAAAATGGCGATTTACAAACAATATCCAAGATATGATAAACTACAAAAAGTCAGCTGCGCAAGCCACCAAGCTATTTAAACGAAAAAAAAAGAATTTTATCGAATTTTCTGAGAGTGTAGACGCTCGAAAAAATATTAAGTACGTCTGGCGAACGTGTAAAGTCCTCAAAAATGCATGGATTAAAACAGATTCCCATTCCTACAGAGATCTCGAAAAAATCCGAGAAGCTACTCACAATGCCCTAAACAAAATAGCCCCTGCCGCATGTACCCCATATCCAGACTCACCATTACCAAAAACTCCTCAACCAATTTTCGATCGCCCCTTTGCGTACTCGGAATTTTTGGCAGCCTTAAGATCAAAAAAAGACAATTCAGCTCCAGGTCTTGACGGGATAACGTATAAATTAATGAAAAGACTCCCACCTGCAATTCAACTTGTACTCTTAGATCTGTACAACGAGATGTATCAAACTGGCAATTTCCCTGATGAATGGAAGCACTCGTTCATACAGCTCGTTCCAAAATCAAACAAAAAAGATGTAAGGCCTATAGCACTAACCTCTTGCATTGCCAAGATATTTGAGACAATGGTAAAAAACCGTCTTCAGTGGTGGTGCGAAACCGAACGTTTAATACCATTGTGTCAAACTGGATTCAGAATGGGCCTTTCCTGTCGAGATAATCTGTCTAACTTGATGCTAAATATTGTAAATAATTTTAAATCCAAAGAAGAGACAATCGCCTCCTTTATCGATGTACAAGGAGCGTTTGATAACGTAATTCCTAAAATACTAATTGAAAAATTAATCAAATCCCACTGTCCATCAAATCTCCTACAGTTCATTAAGTTTCTAACATTTGAAAGGTTCATCCACCACACTTATTCATAAGATAACACACTAACAGTCCGAAAAGCGGTTCCACAGGGCGGGGTGCTCTGTCCACTATTGTACACAATGATCTAACTAAAAATATCAACACCAGAATCAATTTCTCTATGTTTGCCGATGACATTGCCCTATACTGCCCGTATAAAGGTCTGCAATCAGAAGTCCAACTATTAGAAAACTCAATTGGCCAATTATCAACAAATCTAAAAAACTTAGGCCTTGACTTAGCACCAGAAAAAACTGTTGTTGTGCAATTTACAAATAAAAGAATACAAAAAGATAAAATTATAATAAGAATCGACACAAAGCCAATCAGTACCAGCCCGGTGGCCAAATTTTTAGGTATATACTTTGATGAAGAGCTTAATTTTAAATATCAAGTCAGCAGAATCCAAGAAAAAACTCTTAGGTCGCTGAATATAATCAAGTTCTTACGTCGCACGTGGTGGGGTTCAGACCCTGAGACTCTTATCATCTTATATAAAAGCTTCATCAGGTCCATAATCGACTATGGCCTATTCATATATATACCGAACACTAAAGTTATGATAAATAAACTTGAGGCTATCCAGTTTGCTGCCATTCGTCTGGCCCTTGGGTAGAGATGTACTAACCCCACCAATGTGCTTATAGGTGAATCAAAACTCACGCTAATACTCGACAGAGCCAAGTTCCTTTGTAAAATGTTCTTAATCAAAGCAATGTCAAACCAGTCATCCCAGACCTATCGAACTATTTACAAGTTCTTCGAACTAAACATTATTCCCCAAAAGGCTCGTGAAAAAACAATTGTCAAATGTATTAGAGAAATTCTTCCTCTCCAAGAGAAATTATTCTCTGACAAAAACTACCACATTTCCACTCATTCATTTGATGCCTACATACTCCCCATAGACTTAAATAGCGAAATAGGACGCTTGGCGCAAAAAAACAGCGATCCCAACTCTTATGTCACCCAGGAACTCGCCATATCCTTCCCAGATCATTATTGTATTTATACGGATGGTAGTAAGAACATAATGAGCAACTCCACTGGAGCGGCGTGTATCTCCCCTGAACTAAACATTCGCCTAGCCACCAAATTGAACATCGATACGTCCAGCTACAATGCAGAATGTATTGCCTTATTGCTAGCAATAGACATAATTAGAGACAATCCAGGGCGAAAATACGTTGTCATGTCTGACTCTCTCAGCGCATTACAAGCCCTTAGTTCCCGCAAGCAAACCGTAAATACAAGCGCCTACATATCTAAAATCAAAGAAAAGTACTGGAGCTTAACGAACAGTCTCAATAATACCGAAATTAAATTCATGTGGATTCCGTCACATTGTGGCATTGAGGGAAACGAGGAGGCCGACAGGCTAGCGGCTAACCCGACAGACGATGTGTCAGATAACTTCGCCATTGCCTCCACAGACTTCAAAAGCGGTTTCAAAATAGAAGAAGTCACTAGGACTAGAAATAAGATCCTAGCACAAGCTACTAACATTAGCAATAAGAAAGCCGCTAAATATTTTGAAAAATACCATAAATCATCTCCACACCCCTGGTTTAAAAAATGTAAACTCCCTAGAGAAGCTATTGTTTGTGTTAATCGGGTAAGAGCGGACCACTACCATCTAGGAGCGTCTCTACACCGCGTTGGAATCATAAATGAGCCGAACTGCCCATGTGGAGCAGAATTTCAAGATTTCGATCATATATTATGGGAGTGCCCGAATTTTGGTAACCAAAGAAACAAACTGTTAACCCGACTGAGAAGTTCCAACTGCACTCCCCCATACACAACGAACAGGTTTGCAAATGGAATGGATTTCAAATATATAGGAATAATCTGCCACTATTTAAAAGAATGTAATTTACGAATCTAAAACCATACAGACAGTGTAAATAAATCTTGCATGTATAGATTTCAGCAGTTTAAAGAATAAAAAAAAAACTGTCCTACAGGACTTGGATGTACGTAACACCAAATCAATCAACTAATGATCTCTGCCCACTAATTAATCACAAACAAAATAAGACGGCCACCACGCTCACCCAAAATCTCACGTAACTCCCTCAGAATACTTAATACTGGTCAGCGTACAAATTGGCGTCCTCAACAACAAATGGCGTTCCTTGATAATCAGAATTACAAAAGATCCGCTCAGTAAATCCACCACACGGGAAGTGATTATCGCAGGCACGTGAAAATTCGCAACAGGTGGGTAACGCTACGGCATCATGAAATAGGTGGGGATGATCTGTTTATCCACCAGTCCCAAGTATTCGGGCATGCGCGACAGAGACAATATATTCAAAACGCATGCGTTATTAAATTTCGCGATGCTTCACAATCATTAATTGTCTTGAATTAGTTAGAATAAATTCTCAGCGCTTCCCTAAAATTACAACAATAATTTCCGTATTATTCGCTACCCTGAAAGAATAGTAACTCTCCTCAATTAATTTTTTTATCTATTTTTCTATTGACTGCCAGTCAATCTCGTGCTCAGCAACTACGTCACTTCTGTGGTAATTAATAGCTGGATTGTGGCTCCATCGTCGACCACATCAAAAATCCAATCACTGCCAAAATTTAAATAGCGCCGGATGACATCTTCTGGCCTCGTCGATATCCTCAATGATGTCCCCAGGAGGAACGCAGTGGCGCGTAATTTAATTCAAAATGAAACAGAAAAATCAAATTAAAGTAATATTCTTCTCTCTTCCAGTAACTGATAAAAATACCACGTTACAATGTAATGGGATTCATATGGCAAATCTGGCACTCAAAGTCGTAAGGTATCCGTGAAAAATAGGTTATAAATATCCATCAACATGTCTATGCAATTATTCTGAAAATGTCAGTCGTAGAAGATGGAGATATTAAAACCCAAAGGCACCATCGTCCGTTAATTAAGTCACCAGTTAGCCCACAAAGACTACACACAAAACAAATTTATTTTGAAGTTTATAAAGCTTTCTGGGCTTGACACGCAACCGGCAGTTACAGTTGATAATTAATCAGCTGTTAGTTTATCCTTGCGTTACCCAACAACTTGTTATCTGTGAATTGAAGTCATAATTGTTTAATCTTCTTGTCAGCCCTGTAGTCGAATTCTTTTTCGAAAATTATAATAAAAATTTGAAGACGTTTAGTAGGTATGAGTATCATTGGCCTTCTGTTTCTCTTTATTGAAGCGTTTATGGAGCAAAGTATTTCAATACCTGGATTATCGCTCTCACAAAAGAAGACCCTTTCGAAATGAATGGCTCTTGTACCACACCCTGGGCACATCAATGGCCCTCCACTATTCCGCGTGTTTCTTCTTGCAGTACTTGCTCACAGAGTCGACAGAATGATACGCAGTTGCACGGCCGTGTAATGACATCATTTTATTAATCTGACATTTAGAACATCGCCATTCATATTGAGACGCTGGTACTTCCATTGCAAATTCTTAATCAGCAATTCCCGGTGCATCTATTATCACATTCTCCATATTCGCCTTAGATGCGACCTCTGTCGCTTCTTCAATTACTTCACGAATAATTGATCTGAACTCATCGAAGTTCATTGCAAGCATGAGCTGGCACTGGTCATTCGGAATTGGGCCATTATACTCGTATTCTGGAATATCGCTTATAGGGGCTAGTATACGCAGTGGTTACAATTGCCCTGTTTTATACTCTCCACGAAACAGAGTACTCCTCACAAGATCAGTAACTGCATTTGCTCCTACTTCTAAGAAGGGTATATTGGAGATAATGCCGTCTCGATGCATTCTCCAAAGCCTGCAAATCTCACTACGGTTTACACAGCTCCTTACTCGTGGGGTTGCGCTGAAATTGCCCCGAACTTCTGGTTTACCTTCTGTGAGTCTCCTCAGATTCTCCTAATCATTGAGATGTGCCCACCGTTCTTCAAATATTCTGTAAATGAAATACTGAAACTGGAGGAAGAGTCATCTGAATTACTATCAATAGGAGGAAAGACTTACTGTAGGGGGGAGGAGGGGGTGGGGCTGCCAGCTCCAAATTCACTTTTTCATCGTTCAGTATGTAAGTTATTCGTCGCGCGTAGAGCAAATATTCTATACAGCGTAGTTGCTTCATTCTATGAGTCCACTAGTGATGCGGCGATGTTGTTGTTTTTCAGATTGATGGATAATCAAAACGTACCAGCCAGTATTGGTGGAATGTAAAAGTAGGTGGGACATCATTTCATGCTTCCTGAGTGCTTTCTCTGAGTCGGCAATCCACATTTGTATTGGAAGAGGCGGGCATCGCGTTAGCAATTAGTTTTCGTCTGATGAAGGACATAATCTCGCGGAGCCATCGACAGATACGTGGTTTAGCCACGTATAAATAAATTTAAACAAAGAAGGATATAAGCGAAACAAGTACATGTCGAGGTCTCATTATTCTCCAAGTAAAACCTTTTCGGAAACCAAAAATACGGATTCTACTTACAAATCCATCAAAATCAGCCGTAGTCGGCAAAAAGTGGGACTCTTGGCCAAATCTAGTAGTACTTGGTGAGAGATAAGGCTGGTGAGAGATGAGGCATAGATGCAATAAATACCGGATCCCCGTAGATAATTGCATTCTGCCCATCGGCAGCGGTGATGCAGCTCAAATAGATCCTCCTCTCGGCGTGGGCGAGTGATTGTGGTCTTCTGCATCTTGCATTATTTGTTTCATTCCCAAGTAGTTCAGAGGAGAGATTGCATTCTTCCGTTGACGCCAACAGAGCAATGTGGCGATTGCGGTCCAGACTAAACATGTTGACTACCGTCAGTGGCAATTGACAACATAAAAATTGTGATATTTAAGCGAAAGGTAAAGATTGCACAGCCAATAGTTTGCTTTAAATATAGAAGACCTATTATATCTTTTTCTTATCTTATTGTGCTCGAAAAAGCTGAGGAATAATTTCGAATGTTAATTCTGACGTCGAGTGCTGAGAAACAATATTTTCATTACAAAGAAAGATCTAAAAATGTGAAAATGGTCAGTGGGCTAGGTTTTTTTAGTGGAGTACAGGAATGTGAATTAATGTTTCATAATAATTTTCATCTACTATTATGAGGTGAAATAATTGAGATTTAAATAAGAAAATGCAAATAACCAATATGTTAGATGCTTAATAGAAAATCGGAACACTGCACTTATATAGAAATGTCTTGTATTTCCCTGACGGTTGGCACCCAGACCTAACCCAGAGTGAACCCAGACTGAGTTGTGTCCAGCAACTCAGTCTGGGTTGGGCAAAAACACAGAGTTGAGGTTAAATGATGAATGTCAGTGGGATCTAAACGCAGGGTATTTTACGGTCTTTTTCACATTATTGCTGAATTATTTTAAGTGTATAGAGACATTGTCGAAGGATGTGGATAATTAAATGAATATGTTTTACCGATAATGTGCTAGCTCTGGATAAAGTCCAAAACCCAGGCTGATGATTTTTATTGATAAACAAGTTAGCAATGTTGCTGAATAAATCTAGGGGCAATTGTACATCCATAGCCATCACGGAAGGTGTATTGAAAGAAGGGGAAGGGTGGCAAGGATTGTTTGAGGGATGAAATGCCGACTCTGGGTCAACACTAGGTCACAGTCTCCATCCCATAGTCGTCCTTTTCTTTATTTAACATCTTTTCAATGTCAGTGAATAAATAATAGGGGTGAATAAAAAGAATCATTTTATCATTGGAATGATACTACGGTGATCTATATAACAAAAGAGATTTATATAACAAAAGGAACAGAGACACAGTGGGTTTGGATTCGGACTCAGAGGATCACAACATTTCCATTCTCTCAGCACTTGATCGTAAGAAACTCAACAGGTCTCTTAGTTCACCTGACAGCATTGCAAAACCTCCTTTAAAACTGACTGGTATGTCCCACTGTGATTCTCAAATGGATATGGATACCCTTCAGTGTCCCATAGGGCATCCTGAGCCCCTCTCTGATGTTGAAATGAGACATCTGGTCGAGTCCGGCTTAGAAAGGGAAATGATGCTCATGAGAGTGAACGAACTCCGTATCACAGGGAAAGCTAAGTCTGCTGCAGTTGAGCACTCGTTACGCGAAAATAATAAAATCATGAAAAAACAACTCGAAAGCTTCAAGAACTTCCTCAGTATCAAGAAAGAGTAGACAAATCTACAAATGGAGGCATTGACACAGAAGATATCGACTCTTGAAGCCAAGCTCACTGATTTCTCGATGAACCCACTCAATCAGGCCTTGGAAGAACGAGTGACCAAGCTCGAAGTGAACCCAGATGCTGGAATCGCCTCTAGCTTGCAGAAGGAAGTGGAGACTCTGAAAAAATAACTGGAGAACTTCGAGAAAGCCAACACAGCTAAGAACATCTCTCTTAGGGGTCTCTCACGAGGCTCAGCCTCCCCTATGGAAGCGGTCAGAAACTTTCTCGCAGTAAACTTTGGACTTGCTGACGTTGTACAGGATGTAAGAGAGGTCGGAAAGGCCAAAAAATTTTTAATAGCTGCTCTTTCCTCCCTAGAAGCACGCGACTGTATCATGAAGAACAAAGTTGCACTGGGTAAAAGTAAAGATAAGCAGGTCTTCATTGACCCCGACCTTACCCCAAAGGAAGCAGAAATCTATCGGGAGGTAAGACTCAAAGCCAAAGCAGCCAAACAACAAGGAAAGATAGTCAAAATTAGGTACAATAAGGTACAAATCGATGACATTTGGCGGACCTGGGACTACGAATCGAACAAGCTCACGCCGAAACAACATGTGGTGATTAGATCCTCCAGTAACTCTTGTTCGCGCACTTTAGCAGGCAACCAACCTCCAAAAAATTAAGGAATTCAAGCAGATCGATAGCAATAAAGGTTCAGTTCTGCAATATGCAAGGTATAGTCAACGTCATTCACAACAATTTTACTACAGATTTACAAGTTTTGTGTCTTTCAGAAACTATTCTTCTGAATCCATCTCCCCATTTGATACCCTTAAATGCCAGAGATTCTGATAGCGCGGTTCTGGTCTCCAGCCGTGCGTAACAGAGCCAGAGGCAGGGGTAGTGGCGGTTTACTCGGTCCGGCCAAAGATGATCTGCAGCCAGTCTTATCGGAGTCCAGTCTCTAATGGTTATTTTTTTGGATAAAGTCGAATTCTTGGAATGCCATTATTGGATTTTTTTATTTCTGTCCTACTCTCCAACTCGATCAGATTCTACCCCTGCTCCAGTTAACCTTCAAAAGCCTGAGATCGAACCGCGAATTCATGAATGATATTTTTATACTGGGAGCCGATATACGTCTCGATTGCTCAATATCTAGACGCCATCTCCCCTGAAGCCTCTTTTGGCATCAGCGTCAGTGGACGCAGGACTTTCTCAGTGGACAAAATCGATGCTAGAGGTGAGCAGTTAATGGTTTTTTTGTCACTGACGTATTAAAACCTCGGCAAAGCGACGTGTCTAGAGATGCGTTAAGTAGCGCCTAATGGTCGTGCGTGGAGAAGTGCGTGAGGAACGAATGGTTGACTGCGCGCATGCGTAACTAACAACTGAGCTCTTACATTATGCTTTGAACTCTTAAGTAAAGCAGGTCATCAAAATAGAATTAAAGAATGGCTAATTGGGTATCTGACAGTAACAAAGAAGACGATGAAGTTGAATGTGAGAAAAGTGAAAAGAACAGTAACTGTGAAGATCTGTTTTCTGATGATGAGGGCGAGATTGAAGAGAATTTAGAAGAACATGAAGACGATGATGAAATGTCAGACGAGCTATTGGAATTGATAACTGAACCAAATTAACACTTGCCTGCAGTCTGCAAAAACCAAAGATGTTTATAATAATACTTATGCCAAATTCAAGACTTGGGTGGAACAAAATAAAATTCGTATAATAAACGAAAACATCCTCCTGGGATATTTTAACTATCTGTGTAGATCGAACCGCGGACCCTCGACTCTGTGGACGGTGTATTCCATATTAAAAAATACAATAAATCTGAATAATGAAATCGACATTAGCGGAGACTCCAAATTGGAAGGTTATTCGAAAAACAAGAACAAAGGCGAAAGGAAGAAAAAATAGAAAGTTTTCGCTCCTCAGGAAATGAAAAGATTTGTCACAAAAGCGTCCGATGAAAACTGGTTGGCAATGAAGGTAAGTGAGGGAAATCATTAAATGTGTTGTAATTAAAAAAAAACTATGACTGCATGATTTAGTAATTTGTCATCTAAAATTTGCTATAGGTACGTCTCATTCTTGGTATGTGTGGAGCAACTCGATGGGGAGAACTGTGGACTATGGCCATGGACGATATCGAGGACGAAAGAGGTTGTCTGATTGTCGACATTCCAGTCACCAAAACTGATGAGCCTCGAACCTTTGCAGTTAGAAGAGTTTTTTACAGCGCCGTGAAGAACTTTATGGGATTACGCCCACCAGGCCATGATTCCAAACATTTCTTTTGTAGCTACAGAAACGGAAACTGCTATCGTCAAAATATTGGAATCAACACCCTGGGAGGAATGGCAAAAGTAATTGTCTCATATCTCCAGCAACCTGAACCTGCGAGATACACAAGGCATTCTTTTCACCGGTCATCATCAACAATTTTTGTGAACGCCGGGGTTAATTTGATCGAGCTGAAACAGCATGGTGGTTGGAAATCTGATAAAGTAGCCTATGGGTGTGCTCAGGAGGCCAAGGCCCAAAAGAGGGAGGTATGTGACAGAATTACCAATGCCATCGTGGATCCAGAGGAACCACCCGGTGCCCCAAACAGTTCCAAGCAATAGAAGAAAGAATTGAACCAAATAAAACCCCCCCCCCCCCCCCATCCTGCTGAAAATAAAGAGAATTCACCACCTCTCAGAAATGTCACCATTACAGCAGCAAAGCCTTCGTCCTCCTTCTCCACATCCAGCGTGATGACATTCCAGTTTACAAATTGTCACAATTTAACATTTTTTATCAACGAGGCAAGAGTAGTAAAAGGGTAAAAAAGGTCTTAAAGGGTAGTGATCGATTCTAAAATCATTTGAGTCGATTTTCAAAAGTACTTCTTTAAAAAAATATGTAGACTAATTCTATAAAAGAAAGTTGAATAATATTAAGGTAATATAAAAGTTACATAATCATAATTTGGAGGTTATATTTAGTAATATTAAGTAGATACCAAAAATGATTTGAAAAAAATCAATAGACTGATGCTATGAGAAAATGTTTAATAATTTTACATCAGTTGAAGAGTTAAAGCACCAATTTTGTGTTTATCGCTAAGACATTTAATTTTTAAAAACATTTATTTCGTTTAATAAATAACAATGTAATAAATACATGGACGCTGACGCTCGTAAAGAGATGATGGGTGGGGTTGAGTGCCAAAGACGTGCGTCCCCGGGTGGCGGATAGGGGAACTGCCAGGGAAAGAGAGGTGCCGGTGGGACTAGGAACGGGGATCGAGAGGTATCCTTGCCTGGATCACGATAGTCCGTGTCGGAACTGGTGGAACTGGTGGAACTTGTCGGGCTCAAACCCTTGCTAGACGCTGTAGGACTCCGTCGCAGACCAACTCCCCAAGCTAAGCTGGGAGTTATCGGCCCGATGGCTGGATGGCACTGAGAGACAGTGTTCAGAACGATACCCTTGGGGCACCAGGCAGCACCCCATTGTATTCATGACTTACCCCGGTATCCGGGCTTTGCTGGGCGGACTGTTACTTCACAGGCTACTCGTGGGACAAACATGCACAGCCCCAATAATGTCTTTAACGCCGAAGAGGTGACGCGCTGATGCGGCCGTGGCTCCGGCAGGGGCCCACAATGCAACGGCGGTCGAAATGGAAGGGCCGAAGGAAGGATCTGCGGAACCAGGAATCGCCGGAGACTTAACCATGCAGGGCAGGAAGCGCACGGAGCGTACTAGCGCGGAGAAGCGCAGGGTAGGCAAGGCTAGGGTTGAACCCGAGGCTTTGGCGGGATCGCGTTCTCTGCAGGGCTCGGCGGGGGCCGGG
>NW_011887793.1:130312-184004 GCF_000806365.1 Fopius arisanus | reverse complement strand
GGGTTGAAGAGGCCCAGCTCCTCGGGCGCCACACCCCCGATGGAATCCAGGGAGGCGCCGAAAGGTAGTGACAGGGTAGCCATAGTGCCAACCACCTACCCGGAATCGATCCTGACAGAGGCACAGGCCGGACTCGTCCAGGAAGCATTGGTAGACTTGTTGTTCGGGGGAGACCAGAGCGTTCCAGTCCCAGGCTTCGAGGATCAACCATTTGAGCAGGGAGTGCTGTGGGTAACGTGTACAGATGCGACGGCCTCTCTTCCGGGAAAACTGCCCAGGGCACGTCGGAGGCGCCAGAGAGGCAGTCGGGGGCGCCTTGAGCTGGACAGGGGGAGCTCGACAGGGCTGGGGAAGGGGTGTCAAGAGTCCCTCACCTGGCCCCAAGTGGGCCCCTCTGGTCACGGCCAGGGGGTCAAGGGCGTGAAAGCTACGTCAGCAGGTTCGGAAGGGAACTAAACGTAAGGGCGTCCCGAAGAACCAAAGGCGGCGGACATGCTGAAGTAGAGGACGGCCGGCGAGGGGGCATAGCCTCATCGCTCGCCCGATGGTCCCAAATCAACTTGCAACACTGCAAGGCTGCGACTGCCATGCTGAGCCACAGTCTTGCAGAAAGGCAAACAGATTGTGACGAAATTCCAAGTGAATCCGTCACCTCTATTCATGTAGGGTAATTACCTAGCTTAAGAGAGAGAGAGAACCGCGAAAAATGACTGAATCCGGCAAGAAAAAGCTACCTAAATAACCCCTCCGGGGTACCCCATCGACGCTACAACTCCCGCGTTTCCAGCCATCTGAAACCCACCAAAATTCGCGCCCGGGACTCCACTGGCATAATGGTAAGTACCAGTGTATTAATTCAGTGGAAAACAAGTGCGGGAAAGGTAAATTTCGCACCCGTATGTGTCGCGAACACGGGAAAATGCAAATAGCGTCGCTACCTCGCGATATGATGCCATACGGAAAACTCATGGTTGGGAAGGCAATACGCCTCTCCCCAATCCTCAAAATGCTCTCTAATGCTCTCTTATAGATCCCGGATTAATCAGGCAAGTATTTAGTATTTAATTTCGCCCAGAGAAAGTGAAATTCAAAGGTTGAGGGATTCCACGCGGCGTGGAATGCCCCTCTCCCAGGCTACCCATAGCTATCTATTTTATGCTATCTAGTACAGTAAAATCTTGATACGTGCTACCTATTTTTTGTGGATTTCTCGGATTCCCGGAAGGGCTTAGGGAAAACCCCGTTACCTAACAGATCTTCGCTACCTATACCGGATCTCTCTTCGCTACCTTTTTTTAAGTTTATTGCTACCCTGTTCTCGTAAAAATTTATCACTCCCTTTTATTAGCCTTATTGCTACCTTCTCATTAAAAATTCTCTGCTATCTTCATGAGGCCGGATAATTTTCCCTGGGTGATGCAACAATGCTCCCCGAGACGTAATTGTCAGCCATTTTGTGGATTCCGGTTGGGCATGGGGACGCTATCTTTTAGTTAATAATTTCGGATGGTTGGAATCCATAAAACTATCGAAGTACCTCCCGCGAATAACCGTTGATATTCTAGGTTCGCGGAAGGAGGTAGTCAATTAGTCTAATTAATGGTTAGCGGTCCGGGAGGTACCATTAATTAATTCATTCAGTAATAATTTAATTGGTTAATTAATTAATAATTTATAAACAGACTGTTAGAATGCCTCCAACCACTAACTAACCACTCGGCAAGGGGCTGGGGAAAATCGTATTACGGCTACTTACCCCTCCCCTAATGCTGATTTATCTAGGGGACACGGACTTTTATACCAAAACCCAAAATTGTGCTACCTTACCAGGACAATACGCTACCTATTCATCCCCTCTGGCCTGAGGCCCCTTCCATCATCTGGATATTCTAATCCGCTACCTGCGGAGCTATCTACCCTAGGGGACCTATTGATTTAGATAATCGGTAAGGCTTGCGCTACCTAACCGGGAAAACACGTTACCCAACGTCTCCCTACATCGGATGATTCTTCCCGCTTCCTGGAGAATTTATTATACCCCCGCTATAGGGATAAACCCTGTCGGTAATACAGATTTAGCTCGAGGTGACCGATTTCTCTACCAAAAGCCCGGATTACGCTACCGAACTCGGAAATAAGGTTAACTAATGATTCCCTATGCCTGTGAGCCAGTCCCGCTACCTGAATGTTTATCCCGCTACCTGAATTGCGGCCTAACCGGCGGATATTACTGATTTAGCGCAATGGCGATAATTGAGCTACCAAACCGTGTAAAGTCACTACCGAATGACCTGGTAGTGTTACCTAACCGAATCTGAACCCTACCGACCGATCGGTAAGAATCAGAAGGTCGTATCTCTCTCGCTACAACCCTACGTTATTTCTCCCATCCGTCTCGAACAGACTTACCGACAGCTTCCTACCTTTCTCACCTACCCTCTACAATTAATTTAAAACTCTTTCGGGTTAATGTTACTCGTGTATTAACTTTAAAAGTAAAGTTTTATATCCATTATAATTGTTCCGATAGATAAAATTTACCCTTTGATGAATAGTAAAATAGAAGAGTAATTGCAACTGATTTTTATTTCTCCTACCCACCTATCCTCGTCACCATAAATTCTTGAGTTTTGGTACAGGTTTCGAGTTCATTCCGACTTTGATAATTGACGCTCTCGTTCACGAATCCACCCCTCTCTCCACGATCCGCGCACTCAGCAACCGAGCAGTCCCATACCCTCGTGCCTCCACGGCTCTAGGCTGAGTTTATGTGGTTCGGAACTTCAGGGGATGATCAGTGAAAATATTGGTTTGGAATACGGATAGAATTACGTTTGCGGTTTATCGGTTCCGCGTGACTAAAAATTGGCTGGCGCGCTAAACACATTTTCAAACATTTGGATGAGCTGCTCATTATTCCCGGAGTTTCGTTTAGGTTTTTATGGTTTTATCGTTCCAGGGTTGTCGAAGTTGCGGGAACGCAGGTAATGATTTAGGCTGTGTTTTCGGGTATCGATACAAAGGGTTAGGGTTATTGAGTATTTGTTGAGGCCGTAGAGGAAAAATCGTTACAAGATATATGCCTAATACGGGAGCCCTGGTGCTATAAGGGCTCTGTAAGGGGCTTTGATTTAGGTGAGGATGAGCTGTTCTTTTCTTGGGACTACCCAGGACCCAGTGCCTGCATTGTGACCAGGAAGGCCTGCAGATCCAGGAGGATGGCGAGTTTCTGTCACAGGGACCTGGCGGCGGCCATGGTGTGGGTGCATGTGAGGGGCCGATCAAGGATATCGTTCTCTGTTCGGCGTATCTCCCGCATGGCTCCACGGAGCTGCCGCCCACCAGAGAGCTGCAGGAACTTGTCAGTTACTGCAGGTCTGAAAAGCTATCACTCATCATAAGCTGCGATGTAAACTTGCAACAAGTATGGGGGAGCAGCAAGAATACTACCAGGGGAACAACCCTGTTAGAGTACTTGGCGGACGTGGAGATGGAGATCCTAAACAGGAGGTCCACCACCACGTTCGTTACTTCTAGGTGTCAGTGTGTCATCGACGTCACGCTGTGTGACCGTGGACTGACGCATCGATGCGTGAACTGGACGATGGACCAGGAGGACCCGCTCTGCGATCATCGGTGCATCAGGTTCGAGATTCAGGGCACTGCTGACACCGGACAGGGGCTCACGCGAAGAGACCCGAAAGGCCACCGACTGGGGCTCTTTTAGGAAGGAACTGGAGGTAAGGCTGGAGGACGAAGTGGAGAGAATCTACAGGACCCTAGCTGACTCTTCCAATCCGGCATGTCCGGTCAGACAATGCAGGGTAGGAAGGAAAGTCAAATGGTGGAGCAGGGAGCTTGGGAGACTGAGGAGTCTGACTAGGCGACTCTGGAACCGAGCGAACCGCACCAAAAGACCTGAGAACTGGACTCAGTACAGGAAGGTACAGAAGGAGTTTCAAATTCTCATCAAAAAATTGAAGGAGTCACCATGGAGGACCTTCTCTGAAGAGTTGGAGACACTGTCACAGGTGGCTAGGCTTCGCAGGTTCTCCTTTGGTGGGCCTACGCAAGGGTTGGGTAGAATGCTATTACCCAGCCAGATGAAATACTGGAACACCTGATCTGGGTACACTTCCCCGACCCAGTTTTACATGAGGAGGGAATTTGCTCTGGGTTGGCGTGGGTTCGGCCAGGCGAGGGCAGGCCGAATTGGGGCCTGGCCTCGAAAATTATGACGGGCAGGCTGCGGTGGGCGGTGAACTCCTCCGAAATGTACAAGAGTCCGGGTCCTGATAGTGTATACCCGGCTTTTCTACGGAAAGGGGGACCCCCTTCGGTACAGGCCCTTAGTGTAGGACATGTCCCAAGTAGATGGCGGGAGGTCAGAGTTGTGTTTATTCCTAAACCGAGTAAATGCAGCTATAATAATGCCAAAGCCTATCGGCCTATCAGCCTGAGTTCTTTCCCATTGAAGACGCTGGAGAGATTCGTCGATAGGCACATTAAGGAGGGTGTGCTGATAATGAATCCCATTAGGCGGCTGCCGTGTGCAGAATGGAAAATGGCCGCGAGGCTCAGTGTATTTCCCAGACACTGGGGAATGGTAAAAACCGCTAAAGGCCGAAAAACCTAGTGTAATAAATAATTTTGATTTTTCAATTTTTTTCCGATTTATTGCTTATTAATTGAATTTGTTATTTATTAATTCCGTTTCCTTGGAAATTCATTCATGTTCCATTCATTTATTTTTCTATTTCAATGTTCGTCTATTTTATGACCATTATGAGTAATGATTTTTTTCAGTATACCCTACACCCGACTGGGGCTTCGCCTCCTGCGCCATACCATATGAGTGTCAGACCGCGCTTCACGAGATTATGACAAAATGTACTATTATGATGGATAACGTTTTTATTCTTCTTAATAGGAGAACGAAATCTGATACCCCGGGGAGATTTACCAGCAACAGAAGCTCGAATACCTTCGATCTCATCTGGACAAGTATGAATCAAATTGAATTCGTCCAAGACCTTGAGGTCTCCTCAGACCTCCTTGGATGTCACCATTTATCCGTTTCGAAAACTTTATTGGATATAATCGAGGAGTTTGTTCCGGTGTCGTCTGAATCTGATGCCTCTTTGGTAAATCTAAGGGGGGGACGCTGCTAGCCCAAACCCTCTTCAGCTCTTGAGTACGCTGCAAAGCTGAGCACTACTCCCAAACTTCTGAAGGATTCACCGGGTCTCTCAGTGGACGTCAGAAATGATAACCTTTCGGACGGAATCAGGGAAGCTGCGCGAAGATGATCAATGCTCAAACCACCCAGAAAACCACCAAAGTTACTTAAGGTCCAGCTAAAACCCCCGTAGTTTGACGATGGGTACTACTCCGTTAAGAAAAACATCTAAAAAAAATTCGAAAATCTGTTCTCTCCTTATCCAGACATCAGGATCACCATGGAACTCAAGGACTTACACAAATCTTTCCAAAAGATCATCAGGAAGAAGGAACAACTATCCAGGAGATCAATTATCGGCCGCTTCGCCAATGTGCGGGATGCCACTGGGTACTGGGACACTGAAGAAGGCGAAAATATGAGAGTAGACTATATTAAAATCGATGAATGGAATAACTTTCTCTCACGGATATGCAAGCCCAGAATTTTCCTTCTCCTCGTCACGATGCCTGCCATAAATCATGCAATGGATGCTGTAATCTCTCTTAAGGAGCTTGATGAGAGGTTAAAAAACACCAGGTTGAGCCCCGAGTGAAGATTCCATTTCTAATGGTTTCTACAAGGCCCTCCCTAAGAACAGGAGACGCCTCATGCTAGACCTATTCAATGACATCTTTATCACTGGGCGTGTTCCCGAGAGGGAGAACTATAGAGGGATAGCGCTCATCAATAATATCACTAAAATTTTCACTTCAATTTTGAATGAACGAATTTACGCCTGGGTGGAATCCAGCAAGATCATACCTGAGGAGCAGGCTGGATTTAGAAAGGAGAGAGGAGTGATGGGTAACGTTTTCACCCTGCAGTCGATTCTGCAAAATAGACTGAGACAAAAAGGGGGCAGAATCTATTCTCTCTTCCTAGATTTTCGAAGAGCTTTTGACTCGGTCTCTCACCATCTTCTGTAGTCCAAGCTGCTGAGGATTGGTGTCAGCTCTTGCATGGTCTTGGTTATTAAAAATTTGTATGATCGTGCCTGCATCCGGATCAAAACAAGTGATGGTATCACGGATCGGTTTGATGTGGCCGAGGGCGTCCTGCAGGGGGAGAAGTTGAGCCCACTCGTGTTCAAACTTTTTATCTCGGATATCAAGTCTTTCTTTGGGGCAAAAGGAGCCAGAGGTGTCCACATTGACGATAGGAGGGAGGTAATCTTCCTTCTATACGCCGGTGATCTCATAATATTTGCTTTCAGCTCAATTAATCTGAAATGCAAGCCGAAGATTCTGAGGAGGACTGCAATATTAACGATCTGTCTACCAATCTAAGGATGACCAAAGCCATGATCTTCAGGAAGGGGGGAGGACTACCCGTCACCAACCGAAATCGTCTCGGAATACTCATATCTTGGCGTTAAATTCACCCCATCAGCTACCGATAGGGCTGCTACCAATGCAGCTGCATCTAGAGCTCGCGTTGCCTCGGCTGATGCTCTTTGCATTTTCTCTTCAACATCGCTGCGGATTTGTGGGATGGTATGAAGTAGTTAAACTCCAGCATCGTGAGCTCCACCTTGCAGTGTACATCAGCCATATGGGCTCTGAAGGACCTGTCAACCTTGAAAGCGGCCCACCTATACTTCCTGAAACGCCTCTTCAACCTTCTAAGAAATACCCCAGGATATGTCATTAGACTCGAAACTGGGATTATGGAAATCTCCTATGAGGTCATAAAAGCTCTTAACTGGATAATTAAAATCCTCAGGATATCTGAGGAGCATCTGCCCAGAGTATGTCTTTTGCGCCTTATCAAGTTGGCCTCCTCTCCAGTTTCGCTGTCCTCTTCCTCGGTTAGATACAACTGGGTCCTTCAACTGCAGTAATGCTTGCAAGGGATCGGTTGTGGAGATCTCTGGACAAACCTGAATCCTGTTTGGTGGAAGTGGAGGATCCCCGATATTCTCCGTCAACTAGCGGACAGGGAGAGGTTGAATGACTACCTTCACTTCCTCTTTTCCTCTTCGCTACTGCTAAAGATATTCAAGCATCCACTCGACGACTTCGGAGTTTTCTATCCGGAAAGATGTCCCATCGAGTTTCCGAGAGGTAAAATACAGCTGAGGCTTTCCTTAGTCCACTCGAGACGTCTCATTATCAACAAGATCGTCAACCAGATCGACCCGAACCAGATATGCACCCTGTGTAACTTGCACTGCCCCAAGGATTTCAGGCATATACTCTTCATATGTCTTTTTTACTCCCCGTTGAGGCTCCATTATCTACCTAATTATTTACATAATTCTGATATTATTTCGGATACTAGTATCTCAGCCCATTTGAATCCGAATAATTATAAAGATGTCAAGGTTTTGTATTGCTTTTTGCTAAAGTCTATGCAATTACGTTCGTCGGAACTAAACGACTAGGATTAGACTCTCTTCTTTCTCAATTTCTGTTACTTACGCAAACGCATGCACACGATCTGCTTTACGGCTTGTGACGAGGCCGTTATTTACAGAATACAGAATTTCCTGAAGGAGTTGTTGAGTCGTGTACCCTAACGCTATCCCATCGAAATTACCCTGCCCCGTGTATTTAGTTCCCCCCAACGGTGAGCCTCATTGTAAATTTATCTTATAATTGTCTTTATAAAATAATCCGACGAATTAATTATTCGGCGAAATCGGCCCCCGAACTTCTCCCCCTTTTTTTATATACATTTTACTACTAGAGTCTCCTCCTTTTTTTTTCTTTTTAATTTCGGTTTATCTGTTGTATTAGCCGTGTGGCCGCAAGTTGGCTGGCCTTTTCCCCGCCCCTAGTTCTCTATAGAAAAGGCCTGGAGTTGTCTTATTATTTTCTTTTGTTATCGGTTCGAGTCTTTAAAATAAATCAGATGTACTTTTTCCGGCTAGTCATTTAATTCCGCCCTCCGCTTTTTCTTCATTTTCAGGCCCTCCCATATTCAACATCATCATTTAACCAGAATTCTTCCTCCAATAAATTAATATCGTTTCCTGGCCTGGAATTACTTGTCGTTAATTCTCAAAGCATGGTCACAGGCTTTACAAATATGTTTGATTTAATCGATTTAATGGATTTGACGGATTTATTAGATTCTTGTTTAGACTTTAATTGCAAGGTCTAATACATCTCCCTCCATGACTCTTTTAGTTTACTTTTTTCGTATTGTTATTTCATGTAGCGGTTTCCTTCCGCACCAATAATACCATGTATTAATTTGCAAAAAACAGTAAAAAAAAACAAAAATCGCGGCTTAGCGCTAAACCGTATAAAAACAAACGTAAACAAGACCGCTTGATGTGCTCGCCGACTTCTTAAAATATGTTCTTACTTTCGCCATTTTGTTGTTTATTGCGATATTTGATTTCAGTTGTCTCTAAAATTGTAATACCGATACTGGAAATGTTGCCTATTCTGTATTTTGCGACACGTTTCTAGTACTAGTAGTATCTAGAATTTTTCTTGGAAATTTTTCACCGTGTATATTTGAAGCATAGATCATATTCGAGTATTTTACATAAAACATCTTACAATTTTGTATATTAATAGTATTGATGAAGTCCTTCAATCTATCCTTCACCAAAAATGAACGTGCGCTACGTGCGCGTATTCTTACTTTTGTGGTGCAACTACATTAGTTTCAATTTCGTTTTTCAACGATAGATGTATAAGACTCGGAATTCAATCTTTTGTATAATAAAATTAATATATAGAGTTAATAATAATAATAATAATAATAATAATAATAATAATAATAATAATAATAATAATAATAATAATTAACAATATATATTTATGGAAACTACACGTAAAAATTGTCTACTGATAATTGCAATTTTTATCTCTAGAGGAATTTAAATCTAAACTTACTTTCAATTTCAGGATTATCAGTGACATTCGTCAAGTGACTCACATCATTTCAATCATTACTGTCCCGTTCCGACTCCTCCTCGGTAAAAGGGCCAAAATTCGATTTTTTTAGTATGGAATTGGCTTTTTTCTTTGAGATTGGACGAACAACATTTCTCTCCAGCACAGAGTCATCAGGTACGCGATTATCTCGTTAGACATATGATCTTTTCAATCTTCAGAGGCCAGTCTCGTAATTTTCTGGAAATTAATTTTGTTATTGAAATTATGTACAGGAAAAATTGATGAGTTAACTGACCAAAAAAAAAATTCTAACCTGCTCATGCAAAAATCTCGATATTTTCATAGGTCTCCCAATTGTCCTCAGGCTTTTTCTCTTGCTTTGTCCACTGCGATAGGTGATGCCGGGATATTTTAGGTGGGTAAAGACAAACCCATTTGCCATTTTTTTTAACATCCAGTTACAGGGAAGCAGGTCAACTCTTTTCAATCCATTTTCCATTTCATCCACGAAGTCCACGATTGCATGTGTATAGCCGCCCATTTTACATCAGTGCGGAGTTTACAACAGTCCTTGATGTTATAGCACTAATTGACACAATAACTTTGTGTACAAAAATGTGGATTCAGTACCTGACTTAATAGAACTTTTACACGACCAAGTAACCATCATACATACGGCCAGATTGCCAGTTTCAGGGGTCCTCGCACCAGCGCCACTCTCACTCGATATTGTTGAGTGACGCGAACGATATGAATATTGAAAGAATAGCACATATTGATTTAATATGAACAACATTTGCAATATTTGATTTTCATTCGTTAATTTTATTACAGAAATCATCACACAAGGGTAGTTGGAGTCTCTTTTTGGAATATATGACCGCTCCATGAGCTGGTCGTACGTGGCATCTGAAGAGATGCCATTTGTCGTCAACAGATGCCTTCTCTTCAGTTTAAAGCATTCTTTTTTAATTTCTTTTCGAGTTTATTTTGCTTTATCTGTATTTTAAATTGGATAATTCAATTAGACCCAATTTGGAAATTAAGTTGGATTTATATGAATTATTGTTATTTTGCCGTCGAAAATAATGTCTTCAGATTATTCCTCGAAATTTTTTATTCATTTAATTGAAAATGTTGACAGTCAACTGTACACGATATACTTAGAATTAATGACTTTATTTTCATTGAAATGGTTGGACCGACTAAAATACGTCATTTGCACCTCGATTGCTTCCAGACACTGCAACACAAGAGAGAGGTATCGTAGAGTAAGAGAGATATCGTGAAATATTTTTTTTTCAATTTCCAAAAGAACACATTTGCACTTGATTTCATCAACCGCGAACGACACAATTGATGCATCGAAACCTGCGATTTCGATTAGCGCTACGTGCGATGATGGACAAAGATGAATACAAAAATCTGATCGTCCTGCATTTGGGTACCCCTCGATGTAAATATCTGTTGGTCTGTTCACTCTAATTTCACGTTGTTCTTGGATGAAAATGCGTATAATGTAAACAATATCAACATTAAATAATTGCAGCACATTATCGGGACAACGCCTTTGGATGGTTGTCTTATTATATTTTACTGACTTCACGATTACATATCGAGACTGGTTGATCTCATAAGTGGTAAAATTTTTCATTAAAACGACTTTGTTGAGGAGTACATTTTTCTTCATTTTGATAATACTAGCGTACTGCTCTTGGGCATTGATTTTATTCACTATTCGAGGTACTGGATTATTGCGGCTGGTGATAAGTTCCTTGAATTTGCCAATAAAATATTTTCTCCAAAACGCAAACTAATCATTCAAGGGAGCTTCAAAGTATTCTACATCATCCGCCAAGTGGATGGCAATATGCATTTGCAATAATTGAGAATCTTTTCCGTAGTATTGGAAAAAACAAGTAGGCGATAACAATTATGTCATTGTGGAGGATTTAGCGAAATGTATAGGTATATTTTTTTGCCATCAATAAATGGATGGCGGGCTTCCGAATGATTTTAACAATATATTTTTCCTCGTCAGGTTGGATCTATTATGAATGTTAAATGGTCGTAGCAATTAAGCATCTATTAGACTAAAATTTTCAAATTTAAAAAACGAATTCGATCCTGATATTCTGAGCTATATAATCACTTTACACGAAAATTTGAATATCTATAAAACCAATTGTTCAATTAAGCTCATTTTTCATACTATCCATTGTAGGGATAAACGGACGATTTCGTCGAAATTTGCAGTCTTAATAGCTTGATTTTTGTGCGGATGAAAGAGCGAACAACATTTTTTTTTTCAATAACATAAAAGTGTCATATAACTATGATTACTTACAGGATGCATTTTCCAGTTTTTGATTAATTTCCATAGTGCCAAGCATGACGAAAAGAATGGAATTAAAAAAAATGCGTACAACAATTTGAACTGAAAAATGAAAAAATCTAAATATCTCAAAAAGTTTGTATGGGCAACTATATATATTTTAATTGATAAGGACAGGAGACATCGAGACAAAAATTTTCACATAAAAAAAATGAATTCGGTCAAGTCAATTTTGAGATATTCCACATAATCATTTTACACTAAAAATTGAATATCTCCGGAACTAATCAGTCAATCATGCTTATTTTCAATACCATCCGTTGCAGTGATAAAAGGACAATCTCGTCAAAATTTAAAGTTGATAGCTCGATTTTTGCGGGAGTGAGAGTGCGTACAATATTTTTTTTTCAAAAACATGAAAGTGACAATAACTATGATTTTTTCCAGAGTTCATTTTCAAATTTTTGATTGATTCCAATAGAGCCTGAATACTGAATACTGAATAACTGAATACCTTCATTAGTTTTGGAGATATTTCGAAAAAACTATTTATAAACAAATCACGATTTCTCAAAAACGGCTTGACCGATCTAGCAGAATTTTCATTCCATAGTTAGCCTCAACTCTTACCTACTATTTGACAAAATTTCAAATTTTTTGGAATTTTTTTACCCACCTTTATCTTTTCTTAACTAAAAAATCACCCCTGGCCAGGGGGCACCACGCACAGACATGTTCAAAAACTTTTGTATTTTTACATTTCAGACCATTCTACATCGTTTCCAAGCAAAATTAGAATTTTTTTTTTCCGGTCGGGATCGGACGATTGCAATGCTTCCATTCGGAAGCAAAAATGAAAAGACAAATCAAATAATGCTCTTTAACATTGTTATGTTCCTACCATGTGCCCTATGATGGCGCTAGCAATTTTTTCTACTTTATTTTATGAACCGTCAAGCCTTACGGACACTTAATACATAAGTTCCAAAGTTAGCAAATATCTTATTTTTAATTTCGTCAATTACTGAATTATCCAAAACTGTTATTCTAAAGAAATTCGAAACTTCAAAGATATTTTTTCGTGGGAAAATTATAAAACTGCTTTTTCCACACTCAAGACCAAACTTCAAACGAATTTAATAAATATTTCACAAACGAAAAACAGAATTTCTCTTTTACATGCGTACATCGTGAAAAACCACAGAAAACCATTAAAAAACCAGATAACTTTCAAATCTCTAAAGATGTTATCCGAACACAACGAACCCCGACAATCCTAAAGTATCATGAATTCTTAAGCAACGCTATCGAATCTCAATAATCCGTGTGATCAGGATTTTACTCAAAGATAAAAAATCGGCTGCATTTTAATCACCAAAACAGCAATCACAACCTTCCAACTCCACGCCTGACCCAAAATCAACCGTCTCACCTCTCGGCCGGCTGCAAGGTAAGGAGAGAGTAAGAGTGTGACTGAGAGAATACAATAGACTAGCGATAGAGCAATAAAATAACGGAAACAAAAGCATAGAGTACAATAAGGAAACTAGACAACAGGACAGTCAATCCATAAGAGGCCGAAGGGAGGGAAGTACCGGAGGATATCGTGGAGTACCCAGGAGTGATCCGCCGAATACGTGCCGGGCAAGGTTCTCCGCTCTGGATAGCGCCCAGCTTATCGAGGAGGAGACGCGCGGTTCAGATGGAGTGATGAACCGCACCCCCAACTGTCGTGGAGATGGACCACCGAAGATAGGAGGCCTGGTCGCGGTAAGAAGCCCACCGCCCCGGGGGAAAACCGCGCAGACATTTCTCCGCTTCTTGGCGACTCAAGGAGGTGAGGAAACGGAACAACGGAGAAGCGGCAAGAGTGATATGAGAGACGGCGAGGAGAGCAGACGAGAATCGGGAGCGAGCGGCAGCAGAGTACGGGTGTATGGGGGGCGATCGCGATGCCTGTCTGCCCGCTGTGTTAGCCGCAAGAGAGAGTATTCCCTGCCCCGAATGCCCTGTTAGGGAGCCGGTGGCGAGGAGGATACTCAGGAGCTCCGCCTGAGGCTGCAGTCCTTGTGGTGACTCTGGGGGGATATCGATATCCGGGGTAACCCCTTTTGCCGCGAGGGCCAGGAGTCTGACCTCAAGAGACGGCAGTACGCATCAACCCGGATAGATCCCGTCCTGACGCCGCCCGCCTGAATAGTAACTTGAACAATAAGTGGAGTAATTAGGGGGAATTAATGAAGACAGGGGATGGAAGAATAGTGTGAGAGTGGGAGTGTGCTACAACGCCTGGCCAAGTGAGTGGAGGAAATAAAAAGCCTCACGCGAAGTCGAGTAAATCCCCGGACCCCGTTCTCTCTCCAAAACCAACATACTGGGCAGCGCAGGCACGTAGCCCCATCCTAGCACCGCACCCCCCGGAGGAACAGTTAACGAATCTGGCAAAACGCAGTACAGGGGTAAGTGGGAGCATCAAGGGGCCAGTCAGCGAACCTGGTAAATACCAAAAACGTGGTCTTAATATTTTCGTCGAGACGCAGGTTAAAAGCCCGGTCTCGCCCAGGGTTGACACTGGGTTACAAAAGCCACGTGGCGCCTGACGTGGAATTAAAGGTGACGACGATAGAAAATATAGGGCTAGGGTGCTACGGGTGTGGAAATGGATCGCCAAAGGAAAAGATCTGCACCCGGGAAAAGCGTTACAGAGCATTGCTAACGCAAATGATAAACACCCCTGCATTCGACAATTCTTGGCACCTTGCAAAATTTATTTAGGCTGTCAAGAACAGATCTCCTTTTCCAAAATGTATTCGAAGTTGACATTATTCTTTGATGCGATGGGTTCTGTGGTCAGAAAACCATTTCCTCGTTCCAAAAGAGATTATTATTATTCCGGTGTTGTTAATATTAGTGGGAAACTTTTCCGCCTCGTCGAATGCATAACAAATGACGATACCACTCCCTCAATTCGAAATTATTTCGAATTCATCAGAAAATATTGGAAAGATAACCGGTGTCATGGCCTCCATTCGATAAGTGCGTTACTGACTGGTTATGGGCCAGCATTAATGCGCTAATGAGAGCCTGGAATAACATCACGGTTTTGCAATACCCTCACCCTGGCTATAATGAGATCCAGAATAATATTCCTGTACCAGCTCACGTTATTGGTCACTTCTTATGCTCTGCTCATTTTATGAAAATGATATCAAAATGGCTACATGCTAAGAAAAGTAGTGGCAAAAAAATCAAATTGTACTTGGGAGGTATTGCTGTAATTTCTCATATTGAGCACATTTCAAGAGATACTAATGTTTACGCTTTATTTACGATTCTGGAAGCTCAAATTCAAACCGTGGAAGTAACTGAAGCCTTTATGAAACTCTCATCAACTGCTGATTTTCATCGCAAAGAGATCAGCAGAACTCTTGTTGTTATGAAACCTGAAACTGAGGATGATTCAGATCACGAAAATGGAGCGATGTATAAGGAGAGCCTTTTCTACCAGTATTTCAATTGCATTCGTGAAAACGTGAGGAGGAATATTGCAAAGTCAAAATAGCACGAGTTAAACAATGACTATGGATGTGTAGAATTCTCAGAATACCTCATAAAAGAGATGCTTCCATACGCCTCTGTCTGGTAGATTCTTCTGAGCCTGAATGAGAAGCACCTCGTCAATACTTTTGCCGAAAATCATTTTAAAATCACGAAAATCGAGAACGAGGTAAATTTAAAGGCCTCGAGGTTCATTGCTAAAGCTCATGACCACGTTCTAGCAGTTGCCTCTCAACTTGAATTGCAAGCTCCAAAAGTTTGCAAAAATCGTAGGCAGAAAAGGATTAATGAGGTAGACAATGAGGCATCAGAGGAATACTAGCGATGTGGACGACGTAGCGACGTTCTCAACCAAAGAAACCGAGGGAAACCCATCTTCAAGGAACAGCATTAAAAAAAATTGTAGAGAGGCAGGTTCAGGGGACTTTAAAATTCAACACCAATCACACAATGAACAATCCTGATTTTTACCGTTCCTCTGCACCACCACGAATATTTTTGATTGTTGTTACAAGTGCCCTAAATGATTCCACCAAAGATGTGATCATCCGATCTGAGGATTACTCCACGCTATTCGACGGTAGCTGGCTCGGTAATTACATGATTGATTATTCGGTAACGTTGTTGATAAAATCCTTTCAGGGAAGTCAAAGCGTAGCGTATGTTTCATGTGAAGTCAGTTTGTTTATTGCCTCAAGGAAGACAATGGGTGGAAAACCACTGTCGACACACTTTTGCCGGCAATTTCATTTTTTCCCCCTGAATGTTGATAGCAATCACTGGGTATTACTGTGTGCTGATGTTAAAAATTCGAGTGTTTACTTCCTTCATTCTGCAAAAAAAAAACTACGAACAAGAGGGACAAGTCATTTATGAATAATATCATCGACTGCTACCAAAAAGTAGTTTGTAACACAGGCATTGAAACTAGCTCTAAACATTTTTATCAAGGTAAATATATCTATCACTGGATCTTCTAGGTCTTTCCCACTCTGAAAATCACCTGAACAATGGAAGTACCGCCTTATCCCAAGCAAGTTGGCGGATATGATTGTAGGATTTTTGTGCTGTATTTTATACAGGAGATTTTGGCTGGCAATGTCTATCACAGAGGTGGACAACCTCAGCTCTCGGAGCTACTCCAGCTCCCGACCTCCATTAGGCGGAATTGTCCCAAGTCATAAAGTTTATGGCTGCACAGACTCTATCAGATGAATTCTTTCAATCCAGACGAAATGCCAAAAATCATTAAACAGAGTTGTCTTGAAAAGTCTTCAGACGTAAAAGACCTGTGTTTGTATTGTCGGGCAGATGAGTCCACGCTGGAGAAATACAAACTTAGGTACAATGCGGAAAATGCAAGCGATGGGCAGAATTTTTGTGTTTAAATTATCTTGTGGTGGATGAAGAGAAAGTGAGTAAAGACGATTGTATTTTTAAAAGCGACCTTTGCTTACGATACTTTCATTGACCTTAAGCAAAATTTTATTGCAATGATTCTAAGGCGAATGAAATTAATGTTCCACCAGAAGAAAGCTCGACTTTATCTATTGTAAATATCGTAAATAATTTAAATATTGTACATAGTATAATACGCTAAAGTTCTATTAATCTCAAAATTTGAAAAAATGAATAAAATAAACTTACAAACAGATGATTGGAAAGATGATAATAGATTTTTTTGTTATCATAACATACATTTATACATAGATATTGCCCTCCTGAATAAAGTATTCTCTCTTTGCAATGGTGTTTCCAGCAATTTAGATTATAAAATAGAATATTCGATTAATAACATACTGCAGGTGAAACGTTGGAAAAAAAATTAGAATAGTCATGGAAAGATTTTTCAATTTTAAAAATGTGAATTTTTTTTTAATTGAATGAGTGATGTCCATGACAGAGGTCGACAAAGTTATGCTATACTTCAGCGCCTCTATTGTTTAATAATGAGCACAAAAAAAAAATTAAAAAATATCACGAAGAGGTTTTGGGAAACTGAAAGCGTGTTGATTAGTTTTCAATGTGATATCGTATAAATAATGGTTCTTTAACTGGAAGAATAACATAAATACGAGTCATAACGATTAAATTCACTCATGATGGACACATATCGTCTTTTCACTTTTTTAAATTCAGCAAACTGAGATACTATACATCTACCTCTTGTTCCAATATTTCGAGTTATAAATCTTAGTTCATATAAGAGAGGATGGTTGTGAAATGGACCCCAACTTTCAATAATGTCACGAAAGCGTATCGATACAGTCACAATTTTATTTTGGAGGTGAGAACTGCAATAACGTTAACATCAGGCAATTTTGGAAGAAAAAAAAATTTATCCCTAGTATTTTTCAAGTAACTATTTTTTTCTTAAATCATCCACTGATTGATCAAGTCCATTTTGTCCATTTTGTTCTAAAACAGTTTGAAAAAATTTGAATTACAAAATTCGACATTTTTTTCCAATTTTTTGGCTGTCCATTTTACACCACACATATTCGAATTTATCAGATGTCCATTTCACCCCGGGCTCTCCTATTTTTTAATGGATTTTCATAGACCCATCATGATCTCAATTAATGTTATTCTTTTGTTGAATAGCTATTGGGTGTGCTGTGAACAGTCAAATTGGAGTTGCTGTGCAAGAGCGTGCATTCTTCCATTGTTGATGGAAGAATGATTTTAACCAAATTCCATTCTCACCCGCCACCGGTGAATATAATAAACTCCGAAAATTTTTAAAATCATTTATAGGCTGGAGTCGTTTCCACAGAGGACAATTGTCGAACAGTATATGATCGTATGGCCTCACTGTAAGTAGAAGGCATTTTATCCTGCAAATATTGCTAATAATTTCAAGTGCTTCATATAGGGCACGCAACACTGAATGATTTCTAAGCAGAGTGATATTGCTAGTTTCGATTATTAAGCAACTGCAAGTGGTTAAAAAAAGATTGTAAACTTAAGTTCCGCCATTCTTTTTTATTTCACTAATGAATTGAGAAAGTAAAATGGAACCTTTTACTGTCAAAAATCTTCGTAAAGTATTGACCGGAATGACTCTATTGAAGTAGCGTTCATTCATGTATGATTTGATGCAGGCATCCTGTGGCAGCTAGCATCCAGACTTTTGTATCGATATAGAGGTCGATGAAACGATGACGCGCGGAAAACCGTCCGCCTCATCTGTTTATAAGTTGCAATTCAATAGTTTTAATTTCGTTGAATTTTATAACCAAATGAATTTAAATAGATTTTTTTCTTCAGTTCAAATGAAAGCCTCACAATTATTCAATTGTCAATTTCTCCAATATTGTTTTGGAACCATCAATGGCCTGAATGATAAAAATGTGAAGTTTCGAAATCCTGTCAATCTATTCGCATGTTCCACCTCTAGTAAATCTCTAGCTAATCTAATAATTAAATGTCTAAAATGATATTAAGAAAATTTAAAATTTTTCTAGATTGCAGCTGGTGCTAATGATTGCTGACTCCTTATCTAGATTCAACCAGATCGATTCAGTAATTTACGAAGTCATAACTCCTTAGTAAATGTATTTTCACAAATATGTCAAAAACTATCGAGCTGACACCCATAATTTTCTTTTTAAAAAATGCCATCTGCTATCACCAGAAAAATGACTATACCTATTCGTGGGTAATTTTTGAAATATTTTTATTCATTTTTTTCATAAAAACTTCTTGTACACACTCACACGTTTGCACAAAAGGATCCACTTGATCTCTTAAAAGATTCATTCCATTCAATACAGAAAAATATCCTGCAAAAAATATGCGCAACAAGCCTGCAATTTATTAATGACAAAAAAAAGATGAACATAAAATACAGTCGAATACTTTCTCTTACATCATTATTTTTCTACGTTCAGTCTCAGATTGAACGAGCAGTTTCAATTGGACTTGAAAAAGCTTTTGACCTATTTTTATATAATAATAATTTCATTCCAGGCGCTCATCAAGTGGTTGAAACGAAAAGGAAAGGCCTTCAATCAGACATTGACCAATTGGGACCTACGGCAAGTATTCATAGTAATCAAGTAATATCACTTAGTTTACTCCCTGAGCGAGAAATTTGTGGAGCTTTTGAGTGGCTACTTCTCAATAGTGCAGTAGATGTGTTCGAGTTTTTTTTCAACTTTCACAATATATTTTCGAACGACGTGGTTAACTCAACAGTGTCCCTAAATTTTCGGTCTATCGTCAACAAAATCGTACAAACAATCCAATCGAAAGTTACCATCGAGTTCTAGGACAACGGTTTGGTAAACATCCTCGCATTTGGCAATTTACAAATAAGTGATGTTCAATAAACTGAAAAATATGCCATTGCTGGAACGACTAATTTCGTAAATCAGACATTCGAAGATAATACTAAGTTCATCCCGTTTAGGGTACACTCACTGAATCTACACGAAGAGAAAAACACAGGAAAAATTACGTGACTAATCACGTAATCGTGGGCTGGAGTGTCATTTACTTGATTTTTACTGGAGAATTTGGGAAAAAATGAGAGACGAACTGGACGGACTGCTTATCAAGCTAGAGTACTGATTGAGTTTGTTGACTTTGTTTAGCGCGGTAATTTGGCTTGATGATATTGCTCAACGGCATGCAAGCCGGTGTGAGGCGTTTCCATGAGTGTGTTGTGTTATTATAATGAGAGCTCACCTAACCTGAGTAGCGTTGTTACCTTATCGATTGATTTTACACTCAATTGATTAATTTCAACATTTACAGCGCATCAACATTTTTCAACGCACAAAATATTTTTTAACATCTGTACATATAGCTCAAAAAATTTCATGGAAAACTCGTTGGAATTTTCAAAACGAGAAAAAAACCGTGAATTGCCATAAGACTCAATGTTAATCGTCGAAAAATAATAAAATTAATAACTATTGTTCTCGCCCATCCAGACTTCCAAAAATTTAACTGAGTCATTTTTGCATTAAAATCTATCTGTGAATCAATTTTCATCAAAATCTCAACGTTGCTTCACCATAGAGGAGTACTACCTCAAGATGAGATGCGTCAAAATATCGTTGTCTGGGATAGAAATATCAGCCCGATAAAATCATGTCAATGAAATAGTTAATGTAAATTACATAGACCAGACTTTCATAATATCTATAATTGCATGAATGAATTGTTCCAAAATATTAAATGATACAAACGATTTAGTGGATCATTGAAATATTCGGTATTTCACAAAAAAATGGAAATTGTAAGTTACAATTTACGTCATCCATGCCTCCCATTCTCAAAATAGTACCACAGTGTTGCACACCACCTCCATTATCTGGCTGTCCACCCCACAAGTGGCTCCATCGGCTGTATCCATGTTTATAAAGTGAATCACCCAGAACTGTTACCCATTCATCTTCCGCAAATAGATCGTGAATACCGATAAACGCTTGCTCCTTATTAGATCCATTATTCATCTGGTCCGCTTGATTGAAGAGGTGCATCAATATCTAAAAGATAGTACTTGGCTTATGAACACAGTTCGAAAGTGGTAAATTAAGCGATTAACTATATGACCATGCGTAATAATTTCAAAATTTGGGTGCTTTTTTCGCACAACACGTAGGAATTGTCTCTAATTGTGCATGGTTACATTAAATTAATTGCTCCCTTCGAGACATAAAATTAGTATTTTTTGATGTTCGGATAGGTGGATGACAAATGATTCTAGTAATTTATAAAAATCCGGTTATAGTCGATTTAAAGTATGGTGACGTACGAGAAACCTCACCACGCCTTAGTATTGCCCAGAGTTTGCGACCGGCACGCGGCTGCCATATATGAACCACACAAACAAAATATCATCTGGTCTCCCCTTTCAAGTTCGCCTAAATTAATCCAGCCCATTTTTTACTCAATTGCGCTTAGTTATATTATCCAGGCTGATATGTACTGCTTACCGAAATTTCAAACAAATCTTAGACAAGAAGGGGAGAACCTCTTTGGCCTCGTCATTTAGCGTGCTGGCTCTATCAACAAAACATCCCATGTAGCGCAGGTGTCAGTACCGATAATGAAAAAATTTATCATCGTAGACAAATAAACTGATAGTTTGTGAAGTTAATTATAAATTAGTTAGAGGGGGTATAGTGAATTAGACTGGAGTACCGGGTAGGTATACTGGGAGGAATTGGTAAAATACAACTTTCGAAACGTAAATGAAAACTTTCGACCTGCTAAATTACGTAAATTACGGACTTCCGGTTATAAAATACCAGGTCCGGCTTTGTGTTTTACGCTTCGCTACTAATTTAACATCATATAAAAATGTATAAAAAGGACTTTTTAGGGCGATATACAATTTTTACGTTTGAAGTGATTCTAGATTCTCTCAGCCTGCCTTTCAGAAACATTTTTTTCAAATTTCTTCACCAGAACTTTGGTCATTTTCAGTCGAAAAATGAAAAAAAAACTTTCAACAGAAATAAAAAATCTGTACTTCTTAGAGCATTTCAATTGTAAAACTTGATAAAAGTCAGGCGATATAAGAAATTAAAGAAATGCAGAAGTTATGAAAAAATAAATAAAAACAACTTAAGGCATCGGAAACGTGAACATCCCTTGAATATCTTGAAAATTCGAAGGCAATCGCGATAGAATGCCAAAACTTGGTGAAAATGAAAGAAAACATGAAAATCCAATCGACCTTATTTTTCAATTTATTTTTTTGAATTTCATCCCGCAACTTTGAAGGAATTTTCAAGATATCCGGTAGATTTCGAGTTTTGTGTGTATCTCATATTTTCCAATACATTCGTTTGTTGCAAAGTTTCTGAATTTTTCTTCAGGATTTCGCAATTGGCAGGATTCGAAATTATCTGGGTTTAAGGGTTTTTGCAATAAAATATATTAAATGGAAATACAATGATGGATGATGAGAACGAGAAAGATCGTCTCTCTTTGCTGTCACCCAGACATTGCATCAGCAGTGCCATGGTGTCATAAGGACCCCGTAGTCAGCATTCCCATGGTCATATAAAAATCCAATTCTGAGTACGCTGAACTGTTTAACTGTTTTGGTGGTATCAGTGATACAAAGGACAGAATAATAGGAACGGACCGTGACTGTTTAGCAGAGAAGAACAGACCTATGAGCTCAGGACTTATACCACCAAATAGAATCACGGTTCCAAAGATGTGAACGTTAGCAGCGCGTACCAACTCACTCATTAAACCAATATCGTGTTTTAACCATAACCTAGTCCATATACTATCTTTCTACCTCCTCAAATACGGGAATAATCAATTATATACCAATTCTTCCTACTCTTTCACCTAATCTCCCTCCGAGTGAGCGAATATTCCATTTCCATTTCAATTAAGCTCATCACGAGCTTTCTCAGGAAGTGAGCCAAATAAATCATCAAATAAGTCACATCAGTCAGTTATATCAAACATAAACTGATCAATTAATTTGAGGTTTACCTTTGGGTAGAACTCACAAACGTCACACGAAATAAGTCTTAATTTCTATTTTTTCAGTCAAACTTTCTTGAAAAATTATGAAAATCTGTTGCTGGAATTTACTTCTAAGTGATTCATTTTCAAGGCATCGCCCATTCAATAAAATGATTGATTTACCATGATTTGTTTGATCTTTTTACTGTCAGATTAAAATATTTACCTGTTCTTCTGCAATCGAATCAATGACTGCCAAATGTCCTCCCTCCTCAATACAAATTTTTCTTGCTTTATTGAACGTAGCGCCTGTAAGATGAAACTTATGCGCCCCGATGCCCACTGTATAATGATAATCATCTCTTTTGCGCACATGATAGGTATTGAGATCACATGTGCACGCCATACCATTGATGACGATATTCCGTAGACCCTTCGGATTAACAGCGCTCGTGCACGTTGGGAAGACTAATTGTGGAGCACTATGGTAATCGGTCCAGTTTTTATATGGTAGTGACGTTGGCGGCACCACATTTTGGCCATTTAGATTCTTAACTGCGACATCTTCTGGTATTTTAATTGATGGGCCCGCCAATCCCATTGTAATTAAAGAAAAGAGAATGATAAGCAATATTCGCATGACTTGCTGAACGATCATGGAACACAAAGGTTACAGGTTCTTTTCTGGCGTGGATTTGATTTTCGAAATTTGGAATTTCGTTCCTAAAATTTCGGATGATGTTTACAGAATGACTGTTCACTGTGAACTAATAGTCTAGAGCATCTCCTCAGACGTTTTTGCCGAGCAGAGGGATAAGATATGGAACACCCCGTTGGGATTTTGAATAGCATTCCAGAGTGCCGCCCCCACTCCAACTCCATTCACAGAAGAAGCACTGTTCACGGGCTACCTGAATTTTTATGCTATCCACATTAGTCCGTCCTTTAAGGGACTGCTGTATAAAAAACAGACAACTCAACGAAAAGAAAAAATATTCTAAAATAACAGAAAAATACTTACAACTGGTACGCCATTACAGTATGAATATATCAAGGTTAAAATGACGAGATGCGAGGGATTTGGTGAGCGATTTATTAATTTTAGTAACCATCAAGGAGTTCCTCCGTTTTCAGCCCTTAATCTCGATGTCAAGAAATGTCTGTCGGGGTTGAATCCATGAGAAGCTAACTAACACTTTTTGATATTTTCTCTACAAAAGGACTATCCTTACATATTTTCATAAAAATTAAAAAGGGCCAATGATCAAAACTCATACAGGAAAGCCTACTCCCCCCACATCGCGGTGAGAAAGGGTGTTCAATACTCAGGGGTAAGTATTTGTTAGACTCGGGGCATTGTAACCGAGCGAAGCAGGGTTACATACGCATTTTATCGGCCGTAATGACATAATCGTATATTTCATAACAAGTGCGGAAAGTGATTTGTGGCGTGTGGGCGCTTTATAACAACAACCAAAGTGATACAATCGCAAATGCAAAAAACAACTTTCTGCACGAGTGACGAACTAGTATATTTCGATACGATTGAGAAGGAATTCTCACGAGTGTGGCGATCCGAGGCGAAGCCGAGCCCGGCTCACATGTGTCCAACAATATTGTTTGACCTTACCTTACCTATACTTTACGTTCGGTGAGTGACGAACTGTGTTTTTTTCGTTTACTAGTACGCCGCAAGTGAGTGATTTAACCCTACTGGCTAATGAACCATTTGCTGCACATGCATCGAACAATATTTTTTATCGCAATGTGTCGACTAAGCGATTTATGACACTTTTGGAAACGCCTAAAAAGTGTAGTGTGATGAAAAAACATTTTCCCACAATCGCATCGAAATATACGGGTTTACGTTCTGATGAATTTTTTTGCATTTTCATGGCATATTTGTATTGACGAAAATAAAAATATATTTGTTTTGAAAAGCTGAGGCAAAAAGAAAACATTTTTGGTATATTTCCTATCTATAAAAGGTGATACACCAAAATTAAGTTGGGCGAGAGTAAGATTGGCTAACTTCATGCGTAAGACTTTTCACTTGTAACCCTATTTCTCATTGGTCAATTGGCTACGTCATCATCAACACCACGGAATCAAACGGTGCGCGGAGCGCGCGTTCGGTCTCGTATACAATTATTTTTCTCACAGAAATCACTTATGAGTGAAAAAAAATTGAAAAATCAGTGATTTGTGTTATACACAGGCTCCTGTTATTATTGAAAATGAAATAAAAATTTAAACATTCTCAAAAGAAAATAGAAGCTGATATACTCGATACAATTTTGTAAACATGAAGACAATAGGCGACTCACTCGACGAGGAATGCTTCATTTTGATTCTTTGAGATAGAGAGCATTCAAGCGAACATTTTGAAAATCACGAAAGTCAATCAGCTTCGTACTTGTCGAGATATTTCCGAAAAACTGTGAATAAAGAAGTGGCTTTTTTCCAGAAACTACACTGAGAAAGAAATTCCAGAAAATTTACTGTGCTCGGCACGGGAATCGAAGTGCAAAATGTTTTATTCGGAAAATTTATCGATGAGGCTAAGAATAATATTTAAGTACACAATGCTCATTTACAGGAAATTGACGATTTTTTGACATTTTCATCAGTGAATTTTCCTATGCAGCACAGTAAAAATTCTGAGGTTAAGAGGCATTACTGCGAACGCAAAGAAAAAATGATTAACATAATATGATCCAATACTGTGAAAATTGCCACACGCCTCTTTGCTGCTGCGAGATTTTTACTGTGCTCCCTATGAATATTCACGACATCCCTCTGGTTTGGGATGAAACAATTGCAGATGCCCACCGATTACTTCCGGACGTTGTCAAACGTAGAAAACAAAGAAGACGGCTTCGTCTTATAAGGACATTTTACTTGGGCTGAAGTGCTTAAGATATACCGCCAAACCTCTTAGACTTTTACTTTTTACACACGTTTAGTTAACTCTTTTGTGAAATATAAAAGTGCAACTTTATAAGAAGAATCAATTAAAATTGGGTAAGTATTGAAATCAATTAGTTTTTAATGGAAAAATTATAAGGTACAGATCCAATTGCATGATGTCGGTTGGGGTTTTTTTCTGTTTTTTTTTATTTGAGTTTAAATGAGTCTGTCTGGCAAAATTTTCCCATTCAAATAACCTGTTTTTTCTGCATTTTTTCGTTTTTCTTCCACGAAATTAACCCCTATTAACGTCACATTGATTCCTTTACTAGTATTAGCCTATAATGCAATGTGATTTATCGGTTACGGTTATTATGGAAATTAACCCTTTGCATCTTTTCCACTCTTCAGCAAAATGGTAAGTTGTAACCGAACTTTCTGCATTTTTTTTCGGGGCGAAGTCACGAGTTTCCATATGCATTTACCTTTTGATCCTTTCTTTTAGCTTTTATGGCAAAATTGACTATTTTATTGTATTCTTTTAATTTAGAATGCCGCAATGCGACACTTACAAAGGCCAGAAATTAGAGGAAATGTACATAAAGTAGAAAAAATTCAGATATTATGTTTTTCGTTACTCTTTAGATTTTTAATTTATTTTTATCTATTTTTCCCTCTTCGGAAGGAAAAGTCCATACTCTCCGAAAAATCGACGTTGAAGGGACGAAAGTGGAAGTCGGTGCAATCATAAGTAGATACAATTCTTGTCCAAAATCCAGACGAAATTTTCTTTATTGTTAAAACCCTGGAAGGTATTTACTTGGATGAACATCATGATTGCTTCGCACAGAACCAAGAGGCTTACTCATGGGCGATTTTACATTTAAGTCATGTATATAGCGGTGTCATAACAAATTTAGTTCACGCATCTAATGGTGCAAAATTTATAATTAAAAAGTGGTTATGAAAAGAATTTAATAAATTTTACTTTTTAAAAAAATAATATGTCTTTTGGTGGATATTCCCTTCTCTTCCTCTCCGTTAATACGATCAATTACTCAAAGAGTTTGTTTTATTGGGAAATAATTATTCTCTACGGTCTGTAAAAGGCCCTGGGCCATACATCGAAAAATAAAAGTATTATTATTCTCTACGGCCAATTTAAAAATTCGAGCGGAAAGGTATAATTTTTATTCGGTCGATAAAGAAATTTTATGACACGAGCACAGTAATTTTTCTTCCAGTGATACAGTTTTCCTGTATCTCGCTTGGTGAAAATTAAGGTTAAGGACATGACTTTTTTTTATCTCGCTTGGTAAAAATTAGGGTTAAGGGCATGACTTTTTCTCGTGCGTGTGCTTTGCACCCCGTTTCCCGATGAGCACAGTAATTTTTCCCCAACGTCTGTAGCAAAAAGTCATTGAATTTTTTCTCCGTCTATATTGGACCGGTCCCGGTAGCCCGGCAGCAAAAGTCAGTTTCCAATTCTTGTAGATGAATTCTCCCGGTTACTTGTGAATTTTGGGTAAAAGTGACGGCTGCTACTACTTCATGCACATATGGTGCCGAAACTTCGTATTTTTATACTTCCGACCATTCTATATCATTTCCCAGCAAAATTAGACAATGTAAAAATCGACCCACTGGAATGTCTCTATTGGGGAGTAAATACCATTGATACTAAGAGATAATAACCATAGCGAAAGAAAATATATGAGAAATTCCACGTAAACTCAAAGTGGACAAAACCGTGCCCATTGCCAGTGATATTGTCGATTTTCTATTCCTCCATTGATTTCTTCGTAAAAACCCAAAAAATATAGTCGCTTTCAGGGTTGGATCATTTTTCAATAAATTGAGTGAATATATTAGCCAAAACAAAATTTCATCAAAAGCCAAAATGACAATCTCATTGGAACTTAACATTCCGGGGAACTATTGTTACAGAATTGTCTTCAAATGATTAATCATACAAGGAATTATTCTGGTTAGAGGATTGAAAAATATCGGTCCATCATCGAAATTGTAGAGTACAGATTGATTTAGAACTTGAAAATTGTATGAAGGGAAGTATAATAGACAAAGGAGACATGTGAATCTATTAATTGAGGAACATTTTTCGATGAGAAACTAACAATTGAAATTTCCAAGGTTTTGTAATTTTTCATCATGAATTCGTCCATATATTCAAATTAATAATGAAAGCCTTCCAATCAGCTTACCACTTTGGCCGTTTGGACAAACTTTTCTTATCTAATATATTGACTGAATTTTTTTCATCAACCTGCTAAACGTGTCTATTTTCGAGTTTTTTTTACAGAAATTACTAGATGTATGGAAAAAAATTCTCTATTTTTTATGAAAAGCGTGTTCGCGAAGGCATATTTCAAAAAATTGAGTTTAGATGATTTCTACCACAGTTACTAGCAGTTTAAGACAAAACGTAAAATAAACAGCAGCCATTGCAAGAGTTCAACATTTTCAAATCCGAAACGATTTTGAAATTCATCTTAATTCATGTGCAGCTACAAATAAAATCTGCAATGAATCAAATCATGAACGATGAGGGTTTTGACCACGTTGAGTTCACGTGAAATTCTCCATATGCAAATCATTATATGTGACATACATGCAGCATACAGCAATTTTGATCAAATCTCTATTTCATATATGACCCGTATAATAATATATCGGTGCTCATATATATTTGGCATGTATCTGATAAACTGTATTTGTGGTATTAAAATTGTGACTAATAATAATATTTTCTGCATACATGCGCCGAAAGTGAGCATTCTAACCTCACTTCGTTCGGTTAGAAACGTCACTTTCGCCGCATATCGACAGAAAAATGGTATGCAACTCTCGGGAGGATAATCAGACAAGCATTTCCCACGTGCATACCACCCTCGCCTTCGGCTCGGCTGGTAATTTTGCACGTGGGAAGAACTTGTCTACTTTTCCTCCCTAGGTGAGCAATATACTATAGGTTAAGTCACCACCGTTCGGAAAATCATTCTCCTAAGGGGCGAAGAGGGGTGAAAGACGGGTATTTAAGTAGAACTCGTGGATATCCCAGTGACACACAGAGCCTAGTATTGTGAAGGACCCCAGTGAACTTCCTGAGCTCCATAGACTTCCCCAAGTTGAAATGAGCAAGTGTCGGTAAATTTCCCATCTGCAAAAGTATGCTCGACCGGTTTGTCTGTATTTAGCTACCTAGACAATGGTTATTGCATCAGTCCTTTACTCTTGCTACCTAACAAACGATTGTCATAAAGCGATTTGACTTCTCACCAAGCATAACATACGCTAATTGCGCGTAGGTCAGATATTTTCTTGAAACTTTGAATTCTTTGTGCTGTGAAACAAAAAATTCGAAAAAATCTAAAAAAAATCACTACATCTTTCCATCGGATAGACCCAGGTAGACTTGGACGGCGGAGAAACTGCACATCAAGCCCTGATCCATGGCTTGGAAATGTTCACTCGGGCCTGGGGTTCAGGCTTGAAGTTTCAAATTGTAGATCCGGGCTGGGCAACCTCTACTCTGAGAGCAAGTCGTTCTCCCGACCTTTATTAGTGCATGACAAAGGGCAGACGAGAGCCCACTGTATCGGGCGATAGAATAGGCCTTTAAGACCTAAATCTCAAACTATCTGTGGTGAATCTTACCTTCTTAACTTGTAATTTCAATGAAATGATAGAATCTGGTACTAGAAATTTGGTGGCGGTATGCACGTGTCAATTTTTTATTGTAATGTTTTTTCTAATTCGACATTGTTCGAGTTCGTTTTTATTAGTATAACTTCACCGTTTGGATTTCCAAGAAAACAACCTTCGTTATATGATAGTGCATCATACAAACCGCTTTTTTCATCGAGCATTGTCATTCATCGAAAATCTTGGGTATACTTATAATTTATTAGGGGCAATGCCAGTTCTATCCTTCGCTATTTCCATTATTAATACGAACGGGAAATTAACGGATTTTTATCGATTTTTGCCACAAGGTAAAATTGCACAAATATTATTCATATCCTTCCAAAATCCGTTCGAATATCACATGTCATTCCAGTATGTCAGAAACTGAAAGTGTTGGATTTTGAATTTGTATTTGAAAAATTGACAACTATATTCCTGATATTATGGTATCCAGGCCTAACTCCATTTGTTTATCGAGCGATTGCAAAAAATTTTATATGATATATGTTTATTATTTGATCAATGCAAATTTTTCTACGTTCATCAATATAACGATTTTTTTGAGTGGAGTCAATCAGCGTCAGTGAAGTTTCAGCTGCTAAGGCTTTTCCAGCACTGTTCTCATCGTCAGCCTCTAAAATTCTTATCAGAAGTATATTAATTTTTTCCACTACGACTATTTATACGACTATTACTTATATAACTATTTATCTATCATTTTTTTTAAATTATTGGGTAAGCTTTAGCAGGTAAAGTTATCGCTCCATCTCAGAATTTTGAACAATTCATCTATTTTATTTATTGAATTGCTGCAAAAATATCATCTGAACGCAAAATAATTGTTAAGGGTAATTCCTCATCATGAAAGCAAAAAAATGTTTTTATGTCATTGCGGCCGGTAAAACGCGTTTCTAACCTCGCTTCGCTTCGGATAAAAACGCGTTTTCGGCCACAATGACATAAAATAGCATCATAGCGACGGCGAAAAAAGTGATTCTGACTCATGCGCGTTATAATCCTCGTCTCCGACTCGGACTATAAAGTCGCATTCGTCAGATTCCCTTTTTCCGTCCTAGGCATGAAAAATACTATTTCTTATGTTGCTCCATAAAAATATTTCGCATAAAAAATTATATTTATATTTCAAATTGATGGAAAGTAGAAGAGTCCCGCTTGATCGCACGGCCGCTCTCTGTCGGTATCGGTCGAACCATGGCACAAGGAGGGAGGTTGTCGCCTTCGGCTCCAACGCCAATTCCACACTAGTAAAAAAAGTCTGTACCCCAATACGTCGGGATTATACTATTATCGCATTTCAATGAACATTTTATCATCCTTGGAATTGTATCAGTTCTATTTGATTTAATGGTGGTTTTGGAAAGTTAAAGTTTTTCCATTTTTCTCCGTTATGTTACTCTTTCAAATTTACGTTTTTTATAATTATCTTAACACTTGACGCAATTCATAGGGATATATTGTAAATAATTTGGAAGGTCTCAACGAGCGCTGCGCAATATAAGTATAAAATACCACATTTTAAATGTAATGCACGAAATTTCAGATCTCGTGAAGTACGGGATGAAGAAACTTGGATTTTTACTACATAAACTTTTTTCATTTACAAAATATTGCCTCTCCTGTCTCCTCTAAGCAAAGTTCACGATTAAGTTGTCCTCTTCCATAGTTTTCGCAATATTTCTCAAAGTTTCTAAACTTTCCCAATCTTCTAAATTTTCTTGAAAAAAATTTGAATAAATGTCTCTAAATTTATGATCAGATGACTCAGTGTCTCCTTAAACGGGAAGATCTGATATCGCCTGGTAAAGTATTTTGCATTCATATCGTTGCATTTACCATCTCAGTCTGAGTATTTTACGACGTAGAACTTATATTTTACGAGGTTAAAATCATACTTTGCGTTTTCTGAAATCGTAATTTAAAGTTTTCAACATGTAATTGGGGTCAGAAACCTCGTAAGTTACGTTTAAAATCTCGAACTCTACACTCTCTTTGTATGCGCAAATTTAAGTTTTTGATTTTTTCTGTTATAGCAACTTATATCCCACAAGATTGGATATGCATTTTTTTAGAGTCTGTTCCTACATGTGTAGACATATGTATGTATATATTCGGTGTTCTATTATTCCATATTATACGGCTTTTCTCTTTTCTTCGTCCGGACGTAGGCGCTGGCCCTTCTTTGTGCTCGAAAAAGTGAAAATCACTACGGAAAAATATTGTCCATAACTATGTTACGTTCTCCCTAAGTAATTAGGAGAAAGGTTGCGCCAGGTAATCCCTTTAGCGCCAATCTTTGAATGTGGGGCCACTAAACCTCTAGTAGACACTAAACCTCTAATGAGGACTCCATCGAAGTTGGTTGATGATGGGTTTAGGGTGATCGAATTATTTTAATTCGATAATAAATATGAATAAACACGAGTGATTAAGAGAACACATAAACACTTTTATTCACACTTAATTTTGGAACTCAAACTCAGTAATACACTTGAAACTTCATAGCTAACTAGAACTTTTACGTTTTGAAGAGAGAAGCTGTAAGCAGAGGGCTTGTGGAAAATGAACTAACTTATCTTAATTTTATTTTTAAGAGTTGGGTCCACCAACCCCCACTTTATTACCTGCCCACGTAAAAAAGGCGCTCCGGAAAAGGAAAAGTGTAACACAAGACAAAAGGAAAGCAAAAGAGGCGAACGTGTGACGTCCCAAGTTTCCTTTCTGTCGGGACTCCAGGTCCTCAACCTGGCGAATACAATGGACAATGAATACACACACTTGTTGCAGGCGTGCAACGGCATACCTCCAGGATAAACAGAAATTGGTATTTAATGACTTAAGACCGTGACTTAAAAATTAACTCGACTCTCCAAATTTCATTTATAGAAAAAGCGTTTCCTCGACGTAAATTTTGAGAACTGTAAACTATTTAAACTAAACACAACCACTCGCCATTTATGGTTTATTTATAAACTATTTTCTTCACACTTGAAGGATGTTTCCCGTTCCCCTTGTCCTTTGTATTCCAGAACAATCTTCTTTGGTCGTCCAATCCCTGAATTCTAATACAGAAATAAAAGCTAATTACGACTTTTAAATCTCTTTAAAATAGTTTTAATCTCCTGCAAATTCATGCAACACATGCGCCCCCAGCTTCGGAATACAACGACAAGACATCACCGGTAATGTCATAAAGATTTTTGGTCGCGTGGTATTGCCGTCCAAGCCGAAGGTGCTCAGAGGTCAGAGGCCCTATCGCAGTGGAGGGAAATATTGGTGAATGAAATTAATTTGTTAAATGTCGCGACTAATTTAACATTTTCAATTACAGTCTATTTGAATGACTCGCACAGAATCGACGTCGTGACTTCGGAAAGTTCGCCGCATTTATATTTTTCGCTTTTCTATTTTCGAACATTTTTTAGAAGTAAATTGCGTAGATTAAACTACATTCATTTATATTCAATTAAATTAAAAATTCTGTCCAATAGTAAGTGCCAGGGGACCAAGAAGGCTTCCAAACCGATGTGTCCGGTGTAATGTCAACGTTGTGGAGAACATTGCAGTGCAGTGCTTCTGTCTCCTCTACTGTCAGCAGAATGCAGCAGAAATTAACGCGATAGCAGGGGGCGTGAGCCTCTCAACATAGCTTGCTCGATCTGTGCCCAAGGAATGCAGTCGACTGAAAAACTGTTCATTATTAAAGACGGTACAGACGAACTGGATTCGACGTGCCATATCTGCCTGATTCGCCCAATTGAATTGTTAGCCAGACCATGTAACTACCTGGTGGTCTGTGTCCCATGTGGGATGGAGTGGGAAGAGCAGAGAGAGCGTGAACATCTGCGTTGTTCTTACTGCAATGTAGGCTGCACGTATCAGCGTATCAGGGTCCGAAACGATCACCCCCCTCATCATTAACTTCTCCGCAATCCACTTATCTTTCATTAATGGATTTGTTGCAGAGTTGTGATAATGGAGAAATGCTCAATGAAAGATTTTCGCCAAGCACACGCTAAAAATGGTCAAAAAATAATAAAACCACTCAGCGCTTTCCTACTAAACCTATTTAAAGTTTACGGAATTTTATTTTTTATTTCATATTTGCGCATCTTTACAAGAAAAATGTTCAATAGAAAAAAATTGATTAATTTTTCTGTAGGCTTAATGTGAAAGATCGCGATCGGGAAAGAGACGCAGGAGCAATCCTGCGTCGTACGCCTAGACCGCGATAAAAATGGTTCGACTAGCTGTTGTCCTAGAAGGCTACCCGAACAAGAAAAGCTCGCAGGAGGAGATGAAGGGCCTGGAGGGACTAGTGAAGTCCCAGATCCTACCTCTACCAAAGGGAACCAAAACCCCGACCTTCGAAGGCATGTGGGAAAGAGAAGGGAGGGTAATTTTTAGCTGCTCCGATGAAGAGACGGCGATGTGGCTGAGAAGCCGATTCCCCGGAAACAAAATAGGGAAGGCGCCACAGAGTCGTGGTGCATGTGGAAGACGAGGACATGTCCACCCGGGAAGCAATCGATCTGATGGGGAGGCAGAATGCAGGACTCGTAGAAGAGGACTGGCTCGTCGTCAAGGGCAGTGAAAGCAAGGAAGCCACGAGCGCCCATTTTACTGCGCTTGTCAGCGAGAAAACCCTGCAGTGTCTAAAGGCCTGCAATTTTAGACCTCATTGCGGAACTCCAAGAGCTCTTCAATGGCTCACGGGTTGATCGAAATCATTCAGATCAACTTGCATCACAGTAAAAGTGCTTTCGACATCTTCTGCCGGACGCTTGCTGGGATGCAAACAGCCATAGCTCTCATTCAAGAACCGTAATTCGTGGATGGGACTATCAGGGGCCTGGGAGGCTGTGAGAGATTATTCCATGGGAACGCCAGAGAACACAGAGTAAGGGCATGTATCCTGATCAAGGGCATGGAAGCTAGTTGCATACCACAGCTCAGAAAAAGAGGACTTGGCCGTAGCCAAGCTAAAAGCCCGAATAAGAGGCAATGGACCGTTGGAATACGCAGTAGGTTTAGCCTACCTACCTTACAACTCCGATGATCCCCCGCCAACACCTGAGGTGGAGGCGCTTTTGGCTAGAGTGAAGGACGAGGGAACATAACTCCTACTTGGCTGTGACGCGAACTCACACCATCTGGGGACGGGAAGCTCAAACACCAATGCCATGGGAGAAGCCCTACACGGCTTCATGATGATCAAGAATCTGCTACTCCTGAATAGGGTGGGCGAACCGACCTTCATGGACTGCAGAAGACAGAAGGTGCTGGATATCACCATACGCACAGCAGGTATGGCAGATTTGATTAGAGACTGGAGGAACTCCAAAGAACTTTCGGGCTCGGATCATGGTCAGATACGCCTTAAGCTGAGTGGCAGAGTGGATTCCATTCGGAAGAAAAATCCGAGAAAAACAGACTGGAAGGGATACAAAGAAGAGCTCTCACGAAGAATACAGGACGCACCCAGCAGGTTCGAGAACAAGGAGCGACTGGAATATGCCGGAGAATCGATCAGAAGCTCTTTTGAAAACAACTGTTCAATACGCGCCATTAAAGGAACCAAACAGGTGAACTGGTAGAACGCAGACCTAGCAAACTGAAGGGACCAGGTACGAAGAGCGGGGAACAAAGTGAAAAATTCTTGCGGTAACCTACGCAGCAGGAAGGCCGTGGAGGAACGAAAATCACTCCAGAAGCAATACAACAGAGCCCTGGCGAAAGCTAGGAGAGAAAACTGGAAGAGGTTCAGTAGCGGAGTCGAGAATCTGTCCGAGGCCTCCAGGCTAGTTAAGGTACTGGGGGGTCATGGTGGCGCCAACCAAGGCTGTTTAATGAAGCCAGACGTCACCTATACTTAGTCCTCGAAAGAATCCCTGCGACTTGTTCTCGAAGAACACTTTCCCGGCTTTACAAGCGGAAAGCATAAAACAGACCACAAGGGAAACGGGAAGCCTTTACAAACCACATGATTGGGCTCTAGCGGCCAAAATCGTATTCCTACCCAAGCCCGGCCGAAACGGCTTCATCAAGTCAAGAGACTTTCGAGACATCAGCATAACCTCTTTCGTTCTAAAAACGCTGGAGAAAATTCCTGAGGGCAGCGATTGGGGCTATGAAAACGACACCCACGGACGCCCCTGAAATCGCTCTTGACCTGCCTCCACTCGATCTTCTTGGTGACCTTCTCTGGTGAGTAAGGCAGAATCAACAGCCTATAGACTTCTGTGCCAGGGGGAATGGATTCAAGCGAGAGCGGCACACGCTAAACTATAAATCCCTGAGAAAAATCCCTGGAACTTGAGTCAAGATAAAATGACCAAGAAGTACCAAATCAGGAAAGCCTTTAAGACCTACATTCCTGAGAAGGAGAACTGGAAAACTGTAAGTGAAACACCAGCCACTAATGTTATGCACTGGTACAGAGACGGCTCAGGATACAAAGGCTGCTTTGGAGCAGGACTGTATGAGCCAGGGAAAAACTACAAACGCAATTGGTTCTTGGGAACAATGGCTACAGTATTCCAAGCGGAAGTTCTGGGAATCAAAAAGTGCTCAGAGCTTCTGGTGTCCCGGATGACAACCAAAAAACATATATTCGTATGGTCAGACAGTCAAGCCGCTATAAAAGCTCTCCTTAACCCCAGTGCTGACTCTAAGTTGGGTTGGGAAACCATGGAGAGCCTGCAGAAACTGGGGACCAACAATACGGTAACCCTTTCCTGGATCCTAGTTCACGAACACATCCACGACAACGAAATGGCGGTCGGGCTGGTGAAGCAAGGGGCAACCCAAGGGGAGTCCCCCAAAGCGTGGGTAAACGCCACATAGAAGATAAACTCCGACAAGAACAATGCAACCGCTAGAAATACAAGATCTGCAGGAAAGCTAGGGCAATTATGCCTGACCCCAGCAAGAAAAGATCGAAACACCTACTGGTCATGGACAGGAAAAGTCTGGCCATCATGATTACGCTGCTCACAGGACATGACAGATTTAAAGAACACTGCAGAGTCATCGGCATGGACTCTGATGGGCGGTGCAGATTCTACAATGAAACAAAAGAAGATAGTTTACACATTCTGTGCGACTGTCCGGCATTAGCAGCGACGAAACTACGTTGGTGGGGCACTGCTTTCCTCACCACTAGCCAAGTCACGAGCAAGGAGGCAACCGATTTGTTGAGACTGGGAAAAAAGGCCGGGCTGCACATATAATACGAACCTCAAACAAGTGTGGCTACAATAACTCTAACTTGAATTTGGTGGCATTGGGAAGGCCACTCCGACCCTCCGCGTTTATTAATCTAAATCTAAAACCTAAATCTAATGTGAAAGATCTATTTTCCATGTTACGTCCCTATAGATGTTGAGAAGTTTGGATTTTAGTAAATTCACACCTATGAGAGATAACTCCGGTTGTCAGTGGGTAGCTATATTCCTTAGGTAGGTTCCACTAATCAAGGCCACTGCGTGGCTGATCAATTGAGACACGAGTTGGTTTAACTAGAGTTTTAACAGTTTTATTCGGATTTAAACTTCACTTGATTACCCTTGGTTTCACAATCTTGTTACAATAACTTATACAAAGCGCGATTTACTTATATAGATGTTTATGAACACTTTGAATTAAAGAAATCCTTTGATTTAATTTTAGTAAAATATATTCACTTGAAATTTGAAGAGAAAATTACTGAATCTTCGGAGTTGAGTCAGAGTTGGAATTGAATTAGAAAAATGAAGTAATGGACGTGGAAGTCGAAATGGAACTGTGTTTTGGGGCTTTTAGGAGCAAGTTTTATAGGGTTGAATCTACGTATGAGGAAAATGCTGCGGGAGACTCACGGGGGCGTGCGCACCCTGAGTTAGAGGATAGGATTGGCTGATGGGAGGTGGTAGGGAGGCGAGACGGTTGACTTTGGGTTAGCCGTCGAGTTGGAGGGTTGTGATTGGAGTTGTGGTGATTAAAATGCAGCTGTGTTTTTATCATTGGGGAAAATTCTGATCGCACGGATTATTGAGATTCGAGAGGGTTTCTTTAAAATTTATGGTACTTTAGGATTTCCGGGGTTCGCCGTGTTCCAATAACTTTTTTAGAGATTTGAAAATTATCTGGTTTTTTAATGGTTTTCGGGGATTTTTACGATGTACGGGTGTAAAAGGGAAATTCTGTTTTCGTTTCTGGAATATTTACTATGCACGTGTGCATTAAGTTCATTTAAAATCTGATCTTGAGTGTGGGAAAAGCAGCTTTATGCTTTTCCCACGAAAAAATATCTTTGAAGTTTCGAATATCTAAAATACCGGTTTTTGATAATTTTAGTAATTGGTGAAAATAAAAATAAGATATTTGCTAATTTTGGGACTTATGTACTAAGTGTCGGTAAGGCTCGCAGTCGATAAAATAAGGTAGAAAAAATTGCTAGCGCCATCCTAGGGCATATGGTAGGGACGTAACATCCATATTAATTCTTCAGCTCAATTATTACAGAAAAAGTTTCACTAGAAATCCAATGAAATTCTGCTTGACTTCGTTGGATTTTTTTTAACAATTTTGGGAACTTCGTAATCTCAAATCGAAATTTCCGAGTAGGTAGTGAAGCAAGCAATTGAAAAGCCTGGAGATTCCCTGCCATTTTGTTAAAAAATGTTAATCTGGATAAGCTGGGGATGTTAGCGAGATTTTTGGAATACCTGGGTGGTCTCATTAAGGTGCAAATGAAGAATCATATGCAATTTCCACCTGAATAACGAAGAAAGTGAATTACACCAAAACTGAAGTCAACGATTTTATCAACATTAAAATATAAACCAAATTTTCTAATCGAAAGTTAACATTGTCTAAAGAAAATTGAAATTGACAGGAAATTTAGATTTTTCGTGTTACGTCACGTTTTCCATTGTTTTATTCGATAATAATTATCAAATAAACAACGCAAAATAATGGGTTTTAATTTCTCCGTTTTTAGGCCTACCTTTCGGAAATAGCTTGGGATCGGAGTAAGGTGAATTGCTAAAATAATATAGGAATAAAAATCTAATTCACAATTCCAAATTTGATTTAATTATTAAACAACAATTGATCCAAACAAACAATTCTCTGTAATATTATTTTCTCACGTTTGCGTATGAAGGAAAAAATTAATAATAATCAAGAAAAATTAAACTCATCCATTTTTCCGCGATTTCCTTTCTGTAATCCATGTTCCGTTAATTTGTTCCTGTTGCTCGATTTCCCACAACAATCAAATGTTTATCACTTGTAAAATGTGTTTTTTTTTTATATATAAAATCACTTCAATTTTGAGTCCAATTACGTCACGAATTTTAATTAATTAAATTTTATAAAATCGCACACGAAGGAAACCGCGGAAAAAGGAATTCGGAATCGTTGTACTAAGGGATCCTTCCCTGACTACTACTATTGACGACTACTCTGACGAAGATTGACTACTTCGGACTCCTCATTATACTACAATACTGACTGACTTTGGGTGCCTCGGTGCACTCCTTTTACTACGATTTTTTTAATTGTCCTAATTTATGCATGTATATGGATTAAGATGTGTCAATAAAGGAGGGGACATCATACGATGTCGATGCACCAGGTACGGACACCTGAGCCTCCTGGTGATAACGCACTTGGAGACAGTGCCAAGCGTTACCCCTAACAATCACGTGATCGTTATGTAAAATGATATATTTTTCTTTTCTTCAATTTTCTAGCTTTTTCTCATTTTCATTGTTTCCGCAATAATTATTTCTTGTATTATAAATTTTTCCTCATTTTTCCAATATTTTGTTATTGTTCTAGAAGCTATATTTCCTTTAACAATTTTAGTGACGTCACTCGACCTGACCACCCAAGCGAAGGTGACTTCTACTCGTATGAACAATAAGAAAAATTCCTCTTCTTGTTTCATTTTTATATGAGTAATATTGATCGATATTTAGACATGGTTTATATGCGAAATTTCGGTTGATATTACTCATTGGTTTTTCTTTCAATTTCTTTTATTTCTTTATTAATTAAGAAATTTCTTTGTACGAAAATATGTGATTCGTCTCGTGACGTAAAATTCGTATTCTTTAACTTGCAATAAATTTCGTTAAGCATTAAAAACAGAATTTAACTTATGGATTATTTTTTGTCGATTTGTATAGTATATTCTTTGTGGATTAATTAATAAAAAATTCCGTAAAATTGATTTCAGTTATAAACATACGCTAGATGGACTGTGAAGAGTAAGTAGCGAGGAAGGTGTATCAAAATTATTTGAATCACAATAAGCCAATTAAGCTTCTACGGTTAAATTAAACAATCCCTCCTGAAATCTGGAAAGTTCGAAGATAATTTAGAAACTCATAATCCACTGAAATGATTTCCAATCCCAGTTAACGACTTAAATAAAAAGAAAAATACCATCGATGCTACGACTCGATGAAGATATAATATAATCTTTCATTGATTTGTGAAGGCTGTTTGATTCGTCTAGCAAGCCTGAAGTGAACTCGTTAATTTGTTATTTCAGAAGCCATTGCGATAACCCTCACGGCAAAAAAAGGGGCAATAATTTCATGATTTTATAAGAATAGAATTAGCTAAGGAATCAGATAAAACAATCAAAAAACCATACAAGTACCTTGTGAATTCGCTGGGATTTCTAGTGAAACTCAATAATTATAACACTCTATAACAAATATTAAGTATGATTATTTACTTTGCAGAGTTACATACCAGCATCTGTCGGACAGGCTGCACATACAATCCTCACGTTTGTCTTCCGGCAGCGACTCCGAATTTACTTAGGCTACATCTTCATGAGCAATAAAAATTGACCCCAATAATTCCCACGGCACTGGTCATATGGAAATAATCACTTCCAGATCTCTCAATCGTATGTAGGAATAACAAAGCATTCCGTCAATGTAGTCGGTAAGGTACACAAAATGAGAAATTCGGGTACGCGATTGCAGATTTTTTTTTCAACCGGTAATATCTACGAACTTATGCCTCTTGTAAATATTTTTGAGATTATATTTTATTATGTATATGCTGGCATATATTGATATTTATATAGATGCACCAAGAACTTCTTAAGGTATAACGAGACACACTAAGACGGGTAGTATTTTTGTGACGATGAGACTGAATAAATTAGAAATATGACTAACGAAAACATACTCTCGATAGAACGAACGAAATGTTTTGAAAATTATTTTGAACTTTCGTTGTTAATTGGAAGTTCCATGAATCGAACAAAAAACGAGAAATAAACTGGTGCTGACCAATTTTCAACTGAAAAACATGTTTTAATTCAATAAATTTTATGCAAAAATTATATTATAATAATTGCCTGTTGTATTGGAAAAGAAAAAAAATTGATGGAAAGTTTCAACAATCAACAGCAATTCTCGGAATTACTATAGAAATATGGTAAATATTCGGGGCCTCACCCCCGATTCTAAATTTTCTCGCGTCGGAAACGCATACAATGCAGATGTTAATTCTTTAGTCTCGCTTACCCTGTATGTATATCGTCGGTGTGTCCTATCTCTTTGTCGCATTTGTTTTCGTTTTTGGAAGGCTGTACTGTGTCCATGTGGTTGTATGCCGTATACTAGATACCCCCCCCCCCCCCCCCCCGTCGCACCGCTAACTCGCGACTTGACTCACGTGGCTAGCATGTCTGTTACCTGAGGGATCATCTCTATTGTTTTCCGCCTCTCCTCCTGAAGGCAATAATATTCAATTATTTTTGAATATTTACTATAAATTTGTTTTTATGTACAGGCACTGTACAGCCCTGCACTTTAGTTTCGATTCTCCTTTTCAGAAGAATCTACTTATCCACCATTCTCATAAAGGGAGTGAAATAGGTCTTATGGTAGAAAGACATCACGTTTTGGTACAATCACGACAACGGACAACACTTAGATGTGGATGAATTTCAGTCGGTGTTTTCGGGTAGTGGGCTTGGGGGGTAATGTTTTGCTACCGTTCGAAAAAATTTATCAGACCTTTCCTTGTACTCCACCGCCCCTTTGAACATCAATTTCGCCAGGTATCCATGGAAGTGTTTCTCTCTGACGCCATATGTATGGATCATATCCGTTACGTCTCTCCATTTTCGTTCAATGTTTTGTGTATGCGCTCCGTTTTTTGGATCCACAAAATTGATTGAGTAGTTGGCAACTAAGTGCTGAAACCCCTCATGGTCCAGTTCTTGGTATGCCTTCCAGCCGTCTGATATAATGGTAGTACCGGGCAGAATCCAGTCTTTTATTATTCGCACCAGTGTTACAGCACTGCTGTTCTCCACAACGGTGATAGCTAGAGCTCCACTTTCTCTTTCTATTGCACCAAACACCCATCTTCCATCCACCATACCTTCTCGGTTGTATTTACGATGGCCAGGTTTTGACTCATCGACCTCCACAATCTTCTCTGAGCCTCCCAACTTCTGAGTGTGGTCTTCACACCAGTCGATGAGAGTTTCCCGAATGAAATTCGACCAATCAACAACTGTTTTTTTTTTGAGGTCCAGCGCACTGCAAAGGAAATCTTGTCGAGGAAGCTTCATGTGTAGGTAACTTTACAGCTGTGGGTAGTGATATCCGGGCTTGGAAGAACCATGATCCACTGACCACACTGGCTTTAGTGTCACATTGGGCGTTGTATTTTCTCCGATGGGAATCATAGCTAATTGTCCTCTTCCTGCATCTAAACTGCAATTCATCAGCACTGAATTTCATATTCTTCCTGCATTTTGGGCACTTCACTTCACTTGTCAACACTTTATCTTTCCGTAAATCTTCGATAAGACCCAGTTGATTCGAACACAAATTATGAACCCCGAGGAGCCTCATGTTCACCGCTCGCTGGAATACACACAACTGTACACTTTGGTACACTTGTATTACTGGTGTGTTATAATTATTGATTCCGTTGTCGTCTTCAATCATCTTGTTATTATTTTGGTAAATACAAGGTCCTAGCGTGTTGAGTGTACTGAATACTACCCAACCTTATGATATTTTTTCGCTTAAAGCTAGTGTAAAAACACGAATGAAGCACCAATTCCAACTGTAATACGTTTTTCGACCTTCGGAGAGCAGTTTTTTATCGGGTCTTTTTTCTAGTAGAAATAGGTGAGGCCCCTCAATATACGCATTTACCGAATTAATAATTGTGAAATTCCTATGTGCATTGGAAATATTGAACAAATAAAGATTGATTTATTCTTTAAACAACAAATATTTCAGTCAATATGTATCTGATGGGAGAGTCATTGCAGGTCAATGAAGTCATGTGTCCTATCAGTAAATAGTAAATATCATTCTCATAAGTAATTGTTGCAGTCAATTCAAACTAGAATTTTTTAATGCCATATCAACTCAACAATCGAGAGAAATCAATTTGTGTTTTTTAGGGATGAGGAGAATATTTTTCTTCAATGAAATTATGAACAGTATTTTTTTTTTAAATCACGATTTTATAACAATCCTAACGCGTCATAACAAGTTTGGAGCTTTCCCAGAATTAAGTTGGTTCTATTTATTTTTATTGTGAAATTGATGAGTATGAATAAATAAAAAAAAATTATTCATGTCAAATCAATATCTGAAACAGTAAATTGCTCAAAATGCTTTTTCTAATGCTATAACATGATGCAAATCTAATACCACAAAGTAATCAAGAAATTATGAAAGTCTTTAATTTGTTTACTGAATATTCACTTTTTTGACAAACTGATGGACATTTCACTACTCTGAATATAAAGCGTATCAAAATGTAATTCAGTTGTACCTACATGATTTTTTATCACAACTTCATCAGCATCAAATGTGAGAAAATAATTGACACCTAGATTAGCACAATGAACTGAAATTATGTCATTACTCGTAATGAATTATTATTATTTGACGAGACCGAACGCGCGCTCCGCGCGCCGTTTGATTCCGTGGTGTTGATGATGACGTAGCCAATTGACCAATGAGAAATAGGGTTACGAGTGAAAAGTCTTACGCATGAAGTTAGCCAATCTTACTCTCGCCCAACTTAATTTTGGTGTATCACCTTTTATAGATAGGATTACTTGAAAAATTCACCGAGCAAAACAATCAACACTGATTGGAATCGTAGTAATGATTCTTATTGAGAACAGCGAGGATGACAGGACTACAATTATTATCTACAAATCATTCTCATAACAAAAGTATCATGCTTTACCGCAAATACTAATAATTAATAAATTCGCTTTCAAGCCTCTGATGATCTTTAATTTTTTTCACTCCATTGTAATGATTTCGTTTGTGATGATGGATAGTACGCATGCGTCAGAGCATCTTTTCATTCGAAATTTATTAAGTCTAAAATAGTTTCAAGAAATTCAACGACATTTGCGGCCTTCTAGGAGTGATCTATGATGAAATCTACTTCGTGAAGTTGACTATAGTCTGGACGGGCTGTAGAGTCATTCATCAAGGCCCGGGTGGACTATCTATCGAACGTCATCTTTTGTTAAAATTTTATTTTCATAGCCTAAAATACATTAAAATTTGGGATCAAATTTGTGTTGCGGGAGCTACTGGAGTGGTTATAAAAAAATCATGAAAAAAAGAGGAAAAATTATTGAAGGGCGAAAAAGAGTTATGTTCTTTAAAAGGGATCTACCAAGTTAAAAAACAATAATAAGAATTACGCAGCTTACCATTGCTGTCCAGAAGATTGAGTGACTGCTAGATGCAATAGTAAGCTACTTATTTTTTATTATTTTTTAATAAGCTTGGTAAATCCTTTTTAAATAAAGTCGATCTTTAGCATTCTTCAATAATTTTTTTTCTTCTTTTTTCATTATTTTTTTTATGTCCATTGAAGTGCTTCCCACAACACGAAATTGATCCCAAATTTGAATGTATTTTAGGTTAAAAAGATAAAATTTAAACAAAAGTCGACGTTCGATAGATAGTTCACCGGGGTCTTAAGTTGAAAAGAAGAATAGAACTTACAGAAAGTCGCGGTAAATGTCTAGTTTAGGTCCACTAAGCCATTCTGGATGTTTTTTATTCGGTCGCTTGGGTTTCCATCACCTGTGATCTGGCCACCCTTTTATCCGGAAACAATTAGTGTGGGAGATATGACATTTAATACACCGCTCTCTGCGTTACCCAGGACCAGTGCGTAGACGTGGCGGTGTGTTAGCTCCACAGACATTATATGTTAGCACATTTAAAGACAATGGACACACAGAACGATGAATTTATCTAATAGTCCTGAGCACTTCCCTAAAACTCTGAATTCACCTTTCCCGACCATCTACCATCGCTGGACGAACACCACGAGTGACTTATCCGCCGCTACTCTTTTGTAGCTATTCAAAATATTGAATTAAATAGCATTCACTCGTTGCGTCAACGGCTATAGCAGAGGAAAGGGGGGGTTTAAGCAATTTCAGGGACAACAGAGTTTACCTCAGGACCATTTATCAATGTATTTCCCTCCTCGTTGTTTCTCTCTCTTCTTTCATCTTGTTCTTGAAGACTGAGAGGATAAGAATGGTTTTCATTCAAATGAGTCAATCAACTTCAGAAGAGTTCCGAAAATCCGAAAATGAGAGGGACAGACGAAAGAAAAATTATATTGATTTATTTTACTTGAAACTTATTGGCCTGAGTTACAATGTGATGTGGTAATTTTCGGTGCAAAACCTTTCAGTGAATCCTATTGAAAATCTTATACGAAATTTCATAAGAAAACGACTTTTCGGCTCAGAATCACCCCCTGTACATGCTGGTAAAGGATTAACATGTACTTCCGGGACACCCTGTATACTCAAATTTTCCATAGCCTCCGGTATAAGAAATACTGTAGAATAGTGCATTATTTTTTTTAATGCAATTTAGACACAGATTTCCAAAAAAAAATCGCGTTTTAGCAAATTTTTTTATATTTATCCCAATTTATTGATCAAAAATTTTATTAATTGAATATTTATTATTTATTACCATTCGCCCAGTGGATCAATTACCTATAGGGAAGGTAATTCACCACACAAGTGCCGTCGATAACCTTCGAAATCCTGTTTACCTACACTGTAATAAATGACGATGTTGTACCATTTCCAGATAAAAAAAAGTCGGTTTAATGGAATTTGGATGTGATGATAATTTCATGAGGTATCTTCTATTCCCAATGTTCCCGTTACTATTTGATAATTATATTAAACGAATCATACTAGAGTTAACCTTTTTTATCTAGGTAAGATTCAATACTAAAAGATTGCTAACTAACTAACTAACGTTTGCGAGTCTTTACGCGGATTAACACGAGGAGTTTCAGTCGTACTGATGCATCAACCATTGAAACTCGAAAAATTTGACCTCAAGCCGCAGAGTGGTTTTGCACTCCACGGGCATCGGACCCGCCATCTGGAAATCAGAGAACCAGCTTGGAACGTAACAAAATATACTATTATCAACACTCTCAATCTCATGCCCTGTTTTACATACAGGTTCGAGCTCTGATCGCTTTCATCAATGCTGAAGGTTTTGTACAGGGACTGTGGCAATCTCCCCTGTTATTTCTGGAGGAGGGTACCTTAAAAATGTGATCAGATGTTTAGAGATACACTATTATTACTATACACTATTATTTTTAAAAAATCGAATAGTACAAGTCCAATCGCTTACCGATAATCATCAGTGAAAGTATTATCGTGACCTTTTTCATAGAATGCCACTAGTTGGAATTTGGGACCACATACTGGAAAAAATCATCCTTAAAAATCGTTAATGTAAAAAACGAAGTGGAGAAAGGCGGAAACCAGTTTTGAGTGACAACGTCACGCTCTGGTATAGTACTGTGGTGAACGTGGTACTGTAGTAATCGAAATTTTGACGTAAACGGATACGTAGAACATGTTTACAACATTGGTGAGTCTTATCGACTAGTAATTACCGTCTGAACTCTTTCTAGTTTATTTTATTTCTACGTGAAACTGTTCATGCTTTCATCTCCGATTTGGTTGACAAATATAAATGTCAAATTATGTAGGATTTTTAATCGTACTACAGTAGATATCAGCGTCTGTTTTCCTTTTTTTTTCAAAAATATGTTTCGAATAAATATACTCTTGTTAAATTGGAGCTCAAGGAAATCATTGAAAAATATTTTAATCACAATATCTCCAGCACTGTTGTGTCAAACAATTTTTTGATAAACATGGGGTATTCCATGCCAAATCGACCACTTTTGAATCCGCATGAGGAACGTTTCTTAGAATTTGTCCGAATTCTTTTATCCAACCGAAAAAAAGTTATGAATTTAAAATAAAACATAATTTTTTCATTTTCAAATAGATATAAGTTTTTCAATGTCCCTTTGTCAGTTTTTTGTCAAAATTCTTATTGTTGAATGAACTTTTCGGAATAGAATATCAAAAATTTCAAGATGATAAACTCCATTATATCTTTGCCATTTTCAAGAAAACCCGTTATTTTTTCGTAGTTCTCCTTTTTTGATTTATTCTTTTTCTAAAAAAAAAATCCTAAACTCATTCTGCACTTATTCCAGACGATCTCAGACCGAGCCATGTGACGTATTGGAATTAAACAATACGTCGGTTTTCAGAAAAAAGATATATTTAATACTAAAGCCAATGGGGGATGATGAGAACGAAGAAGGCATCAGCATCGGTAAATTGATGATTGAAGTCAATGCTCCAATGTCCCCATCTCTGCCACCCCTGTTCCCACACGGAGAGAAAAGTCCAAGAAAAATTACTGTGCCGAGCACTACAATCGTGATGCAAAATGCTAGAATACCAGAAATTCTTTGATTCACAAATAAAAATTACTATCAATATGTCAAATTTTCTTATACATTCCGTAATTAATCATGTGTGGCTCTATAAAATTTACTAAACAGCACTATAAAATTTGAAGGTCTATCATTTTTTGATTGAGTTTGAATGAAAAATTGATAGAAATCCTTCAAAACTTCCTATCTAGATCGGTATTTTTTATTGTGCTCTCTTCTAATTTTTACTGTGCTACACAGCATTTTCTCCAAACATTTTTTAACCCAATATGATTGGTTAGCGATGAACGTCGAATGTTTCCGATTCTTGCCGAAGTTGAATTTAACAATGGTAACTGTTGCGACGACTATGAATTTTTATTTGGCCGATAACGAAGTTTTGCTTGGCAGATGAAGAAATGTTACTGTATGGCATAGTAATTTTTCTCAGGCCTGCAGTTTACACCTAGATTGTAAGGCAGCACAGTAATTTTTATCGGAATCACAATATAAAAATTCATAGATTTTTCTCTCCGTGCATTAATTTCATAGGGTAGTTCAATCATGTTCAATTTTTCGAAAATCATCGAAATATCAGTGAGGTTTAAGAAAATTCTTCATTATAACAACGAGTAAATGCATTTTTTACAAATACTGTCTAGAATTATGACACAACAATCAATGCATATAATTATTCATCAAGTTGTCGGGGCTTTAATATTGCATTTTGGATGTCGCTTGTATGTAAAGTTCTGCTCACTAGTCCGTATTTTATTTCTTTGGCAACAATTTGCAATTCCTTACGAATCGTCACTTTTTCTATCACACCAACGCCAGGAACCGATTTTCGTGAAGTTCTCTTCCTTGAAGGTTTTCCTTTGTCTTTCCTGTTGGCAGCCTTCTAATTCTGAGCTCCCATTCTCTCTCTTTTCAGTCTTTTATCCTCCATGTTCGTTTACTTTTGCTTTTGACGAACAACTCTCGAAATTTCTCGATTATTTGTCATTAATTCTTGTAAGTTGGCTCGTTTTTGTTTAGCCCCCGTTCCTTCCAATGCTCCCTCCTTCTTTAAGGTTGTTGTCGCGAGAGAGTCAGGCTTAAAATTTACTACGCTCCGGGTTGATCTTCCGCTAAGCGGAGAATACGAGTTAGAATATAAACTTTTGCGGGTGTACAGTTCCACTCGACTCACGCACACAAGAATCAACCATGCATGCATACATGTATACACAGCTAACGCTAAATGGTGCCGATCATGGCAACCACGCGCAGCGTGTCTCTGTTTTCATGTCTCTCTCTTTCTCACTCAATATATTTATTTTATTTATGAATCGTCCCTTTGATTCGTCATTGACTATTCCAAATAGATTCGCGCCACTCGAGCAAAAAGCGTTGTTGTCGCGTCGCGCGCAACAAACCCATGCGCTTCGCCCACTGGGAGAAATAATGCTACTTTGAAAATTTATTACTCTACTACGAAACTGACGATCACTTTCTTTTTTCTTCAGTATATTGGTGGTCACTATTTCTACGTTCTGTGTTAATTTCATCAGAAAATGTCGAGTGGTTTTTTTTTTAATAAAAACGGTGAAATGCATTTGAACCCATGTTAATTCAAAAAATCATATCTCAGCTCAGAAACTGACGATTGGTTTTTTGTTGTGCTCATTTTGGAGGGAATTTTAAGGGCTATCTATAGCGAGAATTGAAAAAAAATCTGTCGAAAAACGGGTTTACACGACAACAACCTTAAAGTTTCGCTCCTGGGTTCAAAATTCTGCCTCGTCACAATACTTACATTTTAACAATAGAACGAAAAACAAAACAGATCGCTCTAACCTCCCACAGAGGAGCCACACCAATTTTACCAAGATCAGCGCCTCTGACAGATTTCGTAATTTAATAAAAAGTACTTCCCAAGCTGGAAAACGTATGATTTTTGGCAAAAAAAAAGCCAGGAAAAAACACAGCAATCTAGCGATTGCTGTGAAGCAATGGTACGAAAAAGATTTTCACGCCGATAAAATTAAAAATGTGCCGAAAGTTGCATTAATGGGGACAGGGGTAATAATGGAGACATTAGTGATACCAAAAAAATAATCATGGAAACTGACCGTAAGATTTCTTAGCTCAGCAAATTGAGATCTGGACAGAGCTTTGACGGAGCTGTGAGGACTTTGGAGACGGTAGATCCGTAGTATGATCGGGGGCTAAACAGAGCAGACGTCTCATGTCCAGGCCTTAATCCAGACAAGTCAAATGTCCAAGGTGAATCGCTGAGGCATGCGTATTCCATCCCAATAATCAGGCCATTATCGTGTAATTTTAATCTATTTAATCGAAAACTCCAAAGGAAATCGAGACATGGATACTTTGAATCGAGTGTATGGCAAAAGGCCTGGAGCTCAGAAGTCTGTTCTGATCAGCTCCCGATCGCACTCTACTCTCTCCAGAGTCCTCCCAACTTGATCAAAGCATTTTCCAAGTCTCTATTTGCTCAGCTAAGCAGTTTCACGGTTAGTTTCCCATATTGAATTCTTGGTATCACTGATGCCAAGTCAGTCAAACCGCTCAGCATAACTAGAGCGGCATTTCTATCTGACCGTGGGACTGCTGATGCCATGTCTGGATGGCAGGGAACATCATCTCCCTCGATCTCGTCATCCCCCATTGTCTTAAATGTTAAACGTATCCTATTTCTAAAATCCGATGTATTGCTGAATCTCAATTCGTCATAGCGAACTTGAAAAATATGACGATTGCCCTTGAAAAAGACGAAAATTTCGCACTTGTGACATTAGGGAGTTTTATCCGTAGATAAAACTAAAATTATATCTTTGCTGTATGTTACTCTTGACTCTATTAACCTGTCACTTCCTCCTCGACTAGCTCTGCGTTGGGCTCACAGGAGAGGATTATCACAATATTTAGAATATTGAAGTATTCTATTTTCTTCCTCTCTATGCTCTTGGCGATGGTTGAATGTTATTAAATTCTGACCAAGATTTAATATATGACAACTTTTTTTTGCTCATGTTGGGTTTAATGTTTTTAGCCTGCAAGTTATTGTTGAATTGTTTTTGCGTTTTTCTTCGGCACTGTTTTTATTTTCCATATGCTCGAAATTATTAGAGAGTATTTATGAAATTAAAAAAGTGACTATTGACTTTTCGAAATCGACCGATGAAATTGTTGAAAATTGTGATTGGCCCTTTTGTCATTATAATAACTGAATAATAATTCATTTGTCTGACCAGTTAATTTTATTATAGAGTATTTTTCTTTCGAATGCAAGGTTTGTATTCGGCCATATTCAAGTTTTGCCAATTTGTCGTGTTAGGGTAACTATAATAATTAATAATAATTTTTTATTCCTTTGACGTTACAAATGGTTTTTCTTGGTTTCACATCCTCACACGCCTTAATTTACCCGTCTACTATATTTTATATTTTCCGCACTCCTTTTCTCTCATAACCTTACATACATAACTTATTATCACAGCGTAGATTATCTTATTTTCCTACTCTCTCTTATTAAGCTTTGCTTCTATTTTCCATTTTCGGAGTTTCTCTTCATTCTGTGCCTTCTTTTGACGCTGGTCAATCTTCCTTGTCTCGTCGTTCCTTTCTTTGTTCCTCTAGTTCTCGCAGCTTTGTTTCCAATTTTCTTAGCCTCTTGCAATGCTTCTTCTTGGGGGTTCCATTTAGCTTTCTAACGAGCCTTCCCGTCCAGTCCCGCTTGCTGCCTTGTCTCCTCCAATGCCTCCACCACTGTCTGCCCTTTAGCTCTAGCCTCCCTAATAGCACTTTACAGCAGATCACGTGCTCCAATACTTCTTTTTTCCTGCCGCACACTTTGCACTTGCCTTTTCTCATGCCGTTGCTGTTCCCTACTAATGCATTGCAACATCTCCATCGCGCACCTGTCATCTTCTATTCCCTGCTTAACTTCCTCTCTTGCCAATATTCTTTCATTTCCCCGTTGTGCTTTGTTTCCTGATAGTAGGTGCAGTATCCTGAGTCTTCGATCTTTCCGCAGTCTTTCTGAATCTCCTGGTTCTCTATTTGCACTATTTCCTTACTCTTTCTTCTGCTTTTACAGTTTCCCCTTTCCATTGTATTTCCATTGGCCCTCCGACCCCTACCTCCTGCAGCCTCTCCGGTATCATTTTCCCCCATCTTGACGGCTGCCCGTTCTTCATTCCCCTCAGTTCCTCCCTCAAGCATTTTATCGGCCATTTTTCTTCCTCCAATCCGTTGATTTTCACCAGGAATAATAATGCTGCTCTTCTTACCGCCTCTAACTCTACACTTTTCATCCCAGCCTCCATCCTCCACATATAGTCTGGCGTATTTCTGGACAGCCCCGTACTTGCCTTCACATATCTTTTTTGTATCGTCTCGATGACCTCTTGCCTTTTCCACCTCCAGAGCTAGACCCCATACAGAGCCGGTGCTTTTACTATAACTGCATTGAGGTACAGTCTTCTTCTTAAACTCCTCTGTTTGCTCCTGTTCATTTCTTCCCAGGTTTTGTTTATGAGCAGCTGCGCCTTCCCCACATTTAATACGTGTTTGGAGTATCTGTTTCCCGATGTGAACCAGAAGCCTGAGTACTTAAATCCGTTCACTACCCCCAGCCTTTCTCCCTTGCCATTCGAGTTCTCCTCTTTCCTCTTAACCCGGCCTCATTTTTCCAACGTTAACAGCATTTTTCCCAGCTCTTATCCTTGTTCCGCTATCAGCACTGCATCGTCGGCATACATTAGTGCAGGGATGGGCAACCTCTGCTCTGAGAGCAAGTCGTGCTCCCGACCTCTATTAGTACATAACAAAGGGTAGACGAACGCTTATTGTGTCGGGTGATGGGCCTTTATGACCCAAGTCGTAAAGGGCCTTCTCCTCGGCTGAAATCAACCAAAGTGGGGGTAACACGTAAGAACAGGAGAAGAGGAGAAATATCGCTGAAGAAAAGGAAAAGCGGGGAAATGAATCAAAAATGGAAAATGTGGAATTTTCTTCACGATGACATTTTTATTAATTTTGAAAGCAGACGTTACAAATGAAATGTGAAGACCGGCTGTGTAATTTCAAAGGCAAGGAATAAATTCCACAAGTTTCTTTGAAGAAAATTTTTTAAAAATATTATTTTTAAAAAATATTCCTTTTTTATATTCAGAATCAACATCAGCCAGTCAAAACTGCAATGTTTGGGATTTTTTCCTAGACATATTTTTCGGTAAGGTCGATATTGGACCAAAAATTTAAAAAGCAAGCTGAAAGATGTCATTAATTCGGAAAGTTGAATTTGAAGAGTACTTTCATATTTATTTCAATGACCAATAGTTATCTTCATATTCAGAAAAGTTTTTGTCCATGTGTGGATATTTAACTTTCTCTTTATATTAATCATGGCGGCCATTTTCCCCATTTTACCATTTGGCAGAGACGTCATGGGACGCTCCCCAATACGGTGACTGTGAGGCCCCCACCACTGTCCCTACTATGATCGTACTAGGAGCCTTATAATTGGCATGGTTATAAACTTTATTGGATTCCTAACTCGAGTTTATGACTCTGCTCCGAGCTACCTGAAGGTTGCCCATCCCTGCATTAGTGTATAAAGTTTTACTCCCGCCCCTGCCCCAATGGCCGTTATCTCCTCCTTTGTTCTTTCTATTACCTCCACTATGTCTTGGATGGATATATTAAATAGTATCGGGCCTAACGGACACCTTTGTCTGACTCCTTTTCCCGTTCTGAATTCCCCTTGTCATCCCTTTCCTGGCGATCACCCTGTTCCTCGTCTCCTCGTATATTTCCTGTGTCATCTTCAGAAACTTTCCATCCCACCTATTTTCCTCTTTTTTTGCCACAGTCTTTCCCTCTTCACTTTATTCAATGCCGCTTTAAAGTCAATAAATGCTACGTACAGTTTACCCCCTTTCCCCTTCAGTTGCCTTCTACTCAATGTACTTAGCATAAATACCTGTTCCTGATAGCTTCCCTTCCTTCTCCAGCCACTTGCCCAGTCTTCTAGTCACTCCGTTCCCATCGGCTGCCTTGCCGTTCTTTAGTCTATTTAATGCCCCAGTGATTTCCCAATCTGTCAGGTCCTTGTCCAGCTCGTTTTCCCCCTCTTTTTCTTGTTTTCTACCTCTTCCGCCTTATCTCCTTCCTGCTGGCCCACCGGTTCCTTGTCCTTCTGTTTCCATTGTTTCCTCTGGTAGTTCCTCTCCTTCCAAGAGATTCATGGAATGCTTCTTCCAATCCTCTCCTGTAATTTAATTCCCTTCTTTTTTTGTGACCTCCTGAACCAATTCATCGCCTTCCACCAGTCTACCATTGTCGTGTTTGTCGCTCCTTCTTGTGGCTTCCCCTCTATCCATTCATTTATTAGATTGCCTGTCAGCTTCCTCAGCCGTCTTTTGGTTTGGTTATACTCTTATTTATTCTGCCAGTTCCTCATTTTTCTGTACCTTTTTAGATTTTTGAACATTTGTCTTCTTTCCCTTGTGTATTCTCTATTACCCCATTGTGCTCTCGCCCTCCTTTTTCCTCCGCGTTTCATTTTTGCCTCCTCTGCCGTTATTGTCGTCGTCTCTACCAGTCTCTCCCACCTTTCGTCCGTACCCTCCCTCTCCCGTCTTCTCCGTGTTCTATCTGGCTATTCCTCTTGTCATTTTGTACTGAATTCTTCTTTTTAGTCCTCTTTCCACTTCAGTCTGTTCCCCCCGCTCCCTCCTCTTCTCCTTCGCCTCTCTCTTGGTCCCACCCTAATGTAAACTTTACGGTGATCCGACCGAGAGAGAGAGAGAGAGAGAGAGAGAG